>NC_072861.1:3207375-3379091 GCF_028858705.1 Grus americana | reverse complement strand
TCATCAAAAATATGCCCAAATCCACCAAACTGGAACGTCGAGACCCTGCTCCCAGGACAAAGGGGACAGCCCCAAAACGGGTGCCTGCCCTCAAACCTCCCTCAGCGGCCCTCGCACACCACCACTCACATTGGGGCTGCGGGCCCGCCTAGCCGAGCAAGGCCTCAACATAGCACCTCACGTCACTATCATCAAAAATATGCCCAAATCCACCAAACTGGAAACGTCGAGACCCTGCTCCCAGGACAAAGGGGCCAGCCCCAAAACGGGTGCCTGCCCTCAAACCTCCCTCAGCGGCCCTCGCACACCACCACTCACATTGGGGCTGCAGGCCTGCCTAGCCGAGCAAGGCCTCAACATAGCACCTCACGTCACTATCATCAAAAATCAGCATTCACCCTCCAAACTGGAAACGTCGAGCCCCTGCTCCCAGGACAAAGGGGCCAGCCCCAAAACGAGTGCCTGCCCTCAAACCTCCCTCAGCGGCCCTCGCACACACCACTCACATTGGGGCTGCAGGCTCGCCTAGCCGAGCAAGGCCTCAACATAGCACCTCACATCACTATCAGCAAAAATATGCCCAAATCCACCAAACTGGAAACGTCGACCCTGCTCCCAGGACAAAGGGGCCAGCCCCAAAACGGGTGCCTGCCCTCAAACCTCCCTCAGCGGCCCTCGCACACCACCACTCACAATGGGGCTGCAGGCCCTCCTAGCCGAGCAAGGCCTCAACATAGCACCTCACGTCACTATCATCAAAAATATGCCCAAATCCCCCAAACTGGAAACGTCGAGACCCTGCTCCCAGGACAAAGGGGCCAGCCCCAAAACGGGTGCCTGCCCTCAAACTCCCTCAGCGGCCCTCGCACACCACCACTCACATGGGGCTGCAGGCCCGCCTAGCCTAGCAAGGCCTCAACATAGCACCTCACGTCACTATCATCAAAAATATGCCCAAATCCACCAAACTGGAAACGTCGAGCCCCTGCTCCCAGGACAAAGGGGCCAGCCCCAAAACGGGTGCCTGCCCTCAAACCCCCCCTCAGCGGCCCTCGCACACCACCACTCACATTGGGGCTGCGGGCTCGCCTAGGCGAGCAAGGCCTCAACATAGCACCTCACGTCACTATCATCAAAAATAAGCCCAAATCCACCAAACTGGAAACGTCGAGACCCTGCTCCCAGGACAAAGGGGCCAGCCCCAAAACGGGTGCCTGCCCTCAAACCTCCCTCAGCGGCCCTCGCACACCACCACTCACATTGGGGCTGCAGGCCCGCCTAGCCGAGCAAGGCCTCAACATAGCACCTCACGTCACTATCATCAAAAATCAGCCTTCATCCACCAAACTGGAAACGTCGAGACCCTGCTCCCAGGACAAAGGGGCCAGCCCCAAAACGGCTGCCTGCCCTCAAACCTCCCTCAGCGGCCCTCGCACACCACCACTCACATTGGGGCTGCGGCCCGCCTAGCCGAGCAAGGCCTCAACATAGCACCTCACGTCACTATCATCAAAAATATGCCCAAATCCACCAAACTGGAAACGTCGAGACCCTGCTCCCAGGACAAAGGGGCCAGCCCCAAAACGGGTGCCTGCCCTCAAACCTCCCTCAGCGGCCCTCGCACACCACCACTCACATTGGGGCTGCGGGCCCGCCTAGCCGAGCAAGGCCTCAACATAGCACCTCACGTCACTATCATCAAAAATATGCCCAAATCCACCAAACTGGAAACGTCGAGACCCTGCTCCCAGGACAAAGGGGCCAGCCCCAAAACGGGTGCCTGCCCTCAAACCTCCCTCAGCGCCCCTCGCACACCACCACTCACATTGGGGCTGCAGGCCCGCCTAGCCGAGCAAGGCCTCAACATAGCACCTCACGTCACTATCATCAAAAATATGCCCAAATCCACCAAACTGGAAACGTCGAGACCCTGCTCCCAGGACAAAGGGGCCAGCCCCAAAACGGGTGCCTGCCCTCAAACCTCCCTCAGCGGCCCTCGCACACCACCACTCACATTGGGGCTGCGGGCCCGCCTAGCCGAGCAAGGCCTCAACATAGCACCTCACGTCACTATCATCAAAAATCAGCATTCATCCTCCAAACTGGAAACGTCGAGACCCTGCTCCCAGGACAAAGGGGCCAGCCCCAAAACGGGTGCCTGCCCTCAAACCTCCCTCAGCGGCCCTCGCACACCACCACTCACATTGGGGCTGCAGGGCCGCCTAGCCGAGCAAGGGCTCAACATAGCACCTCACGTCACTATCATCAAAAATATGCCAAAATCCTCCAAACTGGAAACGTCGAGACCCTGCTCCCAGGACAAAGGGGCCAGCCCCAAAACGGGTGCCTGCCCTCAAACCCCCCTCAGCGGCCCTCGCACACCACCACTCACATTGGGGCTGCAGGCCCGCCTAGCCGATCAAGGCCTCAACATAGCACCTCACGTCACTATCATCAAAATATGCCCAAATCCACCAAACTGGAAACGTCGAGACCCTGCTCCCAGGACAAAGGGGCCAGCCCCAAAACGGGTGCCTGCCCTCAAACCTCCCTCAGCACCCCTCGCACACCACCACTCACATTGGGGCTGCGGGCCCGCCTAGCCGAGCAAGGCCTCAACATAGCACCTCACGTCACTATCATCAAAAATATGCCCAAATCCACCAAACTGGAAACGTCGAGACCCTGCTCCCAGGACAAAGGGGCCAGCCCCAAAACGGCTGCCTGCCCTCAAACCTCCCTCAGCGGCCCTCGCACACCACCACTCACATTGGGGCTGCGGGATCGCCTAGCCGAGCAAGGCCTCAACATAGGACCTCACGTCACTATCATCAAAAACAGCATTCATCCTCCAAACTGGAAACGTCGAGACCCTGCTCCCAGGACAAAGGGGCCAGCCCCAAAACGGGTGCCTGCCCTCAAACCCCCTCAGCGGCCCTCGCACACCACCACTCACATTGGGGCTGCGGGCTCGCCTAGCCGAGCAAGGCCTCAACATAGCACCTCACGTCACTATCATCAAAAATATGCCCAATCCACCAAACTGGAAACGTCGAGACCCTGCTCCCAGGACAAAGGGGCCAGCCCCAAAACGGGTGCCTGCCCTCAAACCTCCCTCAGCGCCCCTCGCACACCACCACTCACATTGGGGCTGCGGGCCCGCCTAGCCGAGCAAGGGCTCAACATAGCACCTCACGTCACTATCATCAAAAATACGCCCAAATCCTCCAAACTGGAAACGTCGAGCCCCTGCTCCCAGGACAAAGGGGCCAGCCCCAAAACGGGTGCCTGCCCTCAAACCTCCCTCAGCGGCCCTCGCACACCACCACTCACATTGGGGCTGCAGGCCCGCCTAGCCGAGCAAGGCCTCAACATAGCACCTCACGTCACTATCATCAAAAATATGCCCAAATCCACCAAACTGGAAACGTCGAGACCCTGCTCCCAGGACAAAGGGGCCAGCCCCAAAACGGGTGCCTGCCCTCAAACCTCCCTCAGCGGCCCTCGCACACCACCACTCACATTGGGGCTGCGGGCCCGCCTAGCCGAGCAAGGCCTCAACATAGCACCTCACATCACTATCATCAAAAATATGCCCAAATCCACCAAACTGGAAACGTCGAGACCCTGCTCCCAGGACAAAGGGGCCAGCCCCAAACGGCTGCCTGCCCTCAAACCTCCCTCAGCGGCCCTCGCACACCACCACTCACATTGGGGCTGCGGGCCCGCCTAGCCGAGCAAGGCCTCAACATAGCACCTCACGTCACTATCATCAAAAATATGCCCAAATCCACCAAACTGGAAACGTCGAGACCCTGCTCCCAGGACAAAGGGGCCAGCCCCAAAACGGGTGCCTGCCCTCAAACCTCCCTCAGCGGCCCTCGCACACCACCACTCACATTGGGGCTGGGCTCGCCTAGCCGAGCAAGGCCTCAACATAGCACCTCACGTCACTATCATCAAAAATATGCCCAAATCCACCAAACTGGAAACGTCGAGTCCCTGCTCCCAGGACAAAGGGGCCAGCCGCAAAACTAGTGCCTGCCCTCAAACCTCCCTCAGCGGCCCTCGCACACCACCACTCACACTGGGGCTGCGGGCTCACCTAGCCGAGCAAGGCCTCAACATAGCACCTCACGTCACTATCATCAAAAATCTGCCCAAATCCACCAAACTGGAAACGTCGAGACCCTGCTCCCAGGACAAAGGGGCCAGCCCCAAAATGGGTGCCTGCTCTCAAACCTCCCTCAGCGGCCCTCGCACACCACCAATCACATTGGGGCTGCGGGCCCGCCTAGCCGAGCAAGGGCTCAACACAGCACCTCACGTCACTATCATCAAAAATATGCCCAAATCCTCCAAACTGGAAACGTCGAGACCCTGCTCCCAGGACAAAGGGGCCAGCCCCAAAACGGGTGCCTGCACTCAAACCTCCCTCAGCGGCCCTCGCACAACACCACTCACATTGGGGCTGCAGGCCCGCCTAGCCGAGAAAGGCCTCAACATAGCACCTCACGTCACTATCATCAAAAATCAGCATTCATCCTCCAAACTGGAAACGTCGAGCCCCTGCTCCCAGGACAAAGGGGCCAGCCCCAAAACGGCTGCCTGCCCTCAAACCTCCCTCAGCGGCCCTCGCACAGCCACACTCACATTGGGGCTGCAGGCCCGCCTAGCCGAGCAAGGCCTCAACATAGCACCTCACGTCACTATCATCAAAAATATGCCCAAATCCACCAAACTGGAAACGTCGAGACCCTGCTCCCAGGACAAAGGGGCCAGCCCCAAAACAGGTGCCTGCCCTCAAACCTCCCTCAGCAGCCCTCGCACACCACCACTCACATTGGGGCTGCAGGCCCGCCTAGCCGAGCAAGGCCTCAACATAGCACCTCACGTCACTATCATCAAAAATATGCCCAAATGCTCCAAACTGGAAACGTCGAGACCCTGCTCCCAGGACAAAGGGGACAGCCCCAAAACGGGTGCCTGCCCTCAAACCTCCCTCAGCGGCCCTCGCACACCACCACTCACATTGGGGCTGCGGGCCCGCCTAGCCGAGCAAGGCCTCAACATAGCACCTCACGTCACTATCATCAAAAATATGCCCAAATCCTCCAAACTGGAAACGAGACCCTGCTCCCAGGACAAAGGGGCCAGCCCCAAAACGGGTGCCTGCCCTCAAACCCCCCCTCAGCGGCCCTCGCACACCACCACTCACATTGGGGCTGCGGGCCCGCCTAGCCGAGCAAGGCCTCAACATAGCACCTCACGTCACTATCATCAAAAATATGCCCAAATCCACCAAACTGGAAACGTCGAGACCCTGCTCCCAGGACAAAGGGGCCAGCCCCAAAACGGGTGCCTGCCCTCAAACCTCCCTCAGCGGCCCTCGCACACCACCACTCACATTGGGGCTGCGGGCTCGCCTAGCCGAGCAAGGCCTCAACACAGCACCTCACGTCACTATCATCAAAAATCAGCATTCATCCACCAAACTGGAAACGTCGAGACCCTGCTCCCAGGACAAAGGGGCCAGCCCCAAAACGGGTGCCTGCCCTCAAACCTCCGGCATCGGCCCTCGCACACCACCACTCACATTGGGGCTGCGGGCTCGCCTAGCCGAGCAAGGCCTCAACATAGCACCTCACGTCACTATCATCAAAAATATGCCCAAATCCAGAAAACTGGAAACGTCGAGACCCTGCTCCCAGGACAAAGGGGCCAGCCCCAAAACGGGTGCCTGCCCTCAAACCTCCCTCAGCGGCCCTCGCACACCACCACTCACATTGGGGCTGCAGGCCCGCCTAGCCGAGCAAGGGCTCAACATAGCACCTCACGTCACTATCATCAAAAATATGCCCAAATCCACCAAACTGGAAACGTCGAGACCCTGCTCCCAGGACAAAGGGGCCAGCCCCAAAACGGGTGCCTGCCCTCAAACCTCCCTCAGCGCCCCTCGCACACCACCACTCACATTGGGGCTGCAGGCCCGCCTAGCCGAGCAAGGCCTCAACATAGCACCTCACGTCACTATCATCAAAAATCAGCATTCATCCTCCAAACTGGAAACGTCGAGACCCTGCTCCCAGGACAAAGGGGCCAGCCCCAAAACGGGTGCCTGCCCTCAAACCTCCCTCAGCGGCCCTCGCACACCACCACTCACATTGGGGCTGCGGGGTCGCCTAGCCGAGCGAGGCCTCAACATAGCACCTCACGTCACTATCATCAAAAATATGCCCAAATCCACCAAACTGGAAACGTCGAGACCCTGCTCCCAGGACAAAGGGGCCAGCCCCAAAACGGCTGCCGGCCCTCAAACCTCCCTCAGCGGCCCTCGCACACCACCACTCACATTGGGGCTGCGGGCTCACCTAGCCGAGCAAGGCCTCAACATAGCACCTCAGGTCACTATCATCAAAAATATGCCCAAATCCACCAAACTGGAAACGTCGAGACCCTACTCCCAGGACAAAGGGGCCAGCCCCAAAACGGGTGCCTGCCCTCAAACCTCCCTCAGCGGCCCTCGCACATCACCACTCACATTGGGGCTGCTGGCTCGCCTAGCCGAGCAAGGGCTCAACATAGCACCTCACGTCACTATCATCAAAAATATGCCCAAATCCACCAAACTGGAAACGTCGAGTCCCTGCTCCCAGGACAAAGGGGCCAGCCGCAAAACGGGTGCCTGCCCTCAAACCTCCCTCAGCGCCCCTCGCACACCACCACTCACATTGGGGCTGCGGGCTCAACTAGCCGAGCAAGGCCTCAACATAGCACCTCACGTCACTATCATCAAAAATATGCCCAAATCCACCAAACTGGAAACGTCGAGACCCTGCTCCCAGGAAGAAGGGGCCAGCCCCAAAACGGGTGCCTGCTCTCAAACCTCCCTCAGCGCCCCTCGCACACCACCAATCACATTGGGGCTGCGGGCCCGCCTAGCCGAGCAAGGGCTCAACACAGCACCTCACGTCACTATCATCAAAAATCAGCATTCATCCTCCAAACTGGAAACGTCGAGCCCCTGCTCCCAGGACAAAGGGGCCAGCCCCAAAACGGGTGCCTGCCCTCAAACCTCCCTCAGCGGCCCTCGCACAACACCACTCACATTGGGGCTGCGGGCCCGCCTAGCCGAGAAAGGCCTCAACATAGCACCTCACGTCACTATCATCAAAATCAGCATTCATCCTCCAAACTGGAAACGTCGAGCCCCTGCTCCCAGGACAAAGGGGCCAGCCCCAAAACGGCTGCCTGCCCTCAAACCCCCCTCAGCGGCCCTCGCACACCACCACTCACAATGGGGCTGCAGGCCCGCCTAGCCGAGCAAGGCCTCAACATAGCACCTCACGTCACTATCAGCAAAAATATGCCCAAATCCACCAAACTGGAAACGTCGAGACCCTGCTCCCAGGACAAAGGGGCCAGCCCCAAAACAGGTGCCTGCCCTCAAACCTCCCTCAGCAGCCCTCGCACACCACCACTCACATTGGGGCTGCAGGCCCGCCTAGCCGAGCAAGGCCTCAACATAGCACCTCACGTCACTATTATCAAAAATCAGCATTCATGCTCCAAACTGGAAACGTCGAGACCCTGCTCCCAGGACAAAGGGGACAGCCCCAAAACGGGTGCCTGCCCTCAAACCCCCCTCAGCGGCCCTCGCACACCACCACTCACATTGGGGCTGCGGGCCCGCCTAGCCGAGCAAGGCCTCAACATAGCACCTCACGTCACTATCATCAAAAATATGCCCAAACCCACCAAACTGGAAACGTCGAGACCCTGCTCCCAGGACAAAGGGGCCAGCCCCAAAACGGCTGCCTGCCCTCAAACCTCCCTCAGCGCCCCTCGCACACCACCACTCACAGTGGGGCTGCAGGCCCGCCTAGCAGAGCAAGGCCTCAACATAGCACCTCACGTCACTATCATCACAAATCAGCATTCATCCTCCAAACTGGAAACGTCGAGACCCTGCTCCCAGGACAAAGGGGCCAGCCCCAAAACGGGTGCCTGCCCTCAAACCTCCCTCAGCGGCCCTCGCACACCACCACTCACATTGGGGCTGCGGGCTCGCCTAGCCGAGCGAGGCCTCAACATAGCACCTCACGTCACTATCATCAAAAATATGCCCAAACCCACCAAACTGGAAACGTCGAGCCCCTGCTCCCAGGACAAAGGGGCCAGCCCCAAAACGGCTGCCTGCCCTCAAACCTCCCTCAGCGCCCCTCGCACACCACCACTCACAGTGGGGCTGCAGGCCCGCCTAGCCGAGCAAGGCCTCAACACAGCACCTCACGTCACTATCATCACAAATCAGCATTCATCCTCCAAACTGGAAACGTCGAGACCCTGCTCCCAGGACAAAGGGGCCAGCCCCAAAACGGGTGCCTGCCCTCAAACCCCCCTCAGCGCCCCTCGCACACCACCACTCACATTGGGACTATAGGCCCGCCGAGCCGAGCAAGGCCTCAACATAGCACCTCACGTCACTATCATCAAAAATCAGCATTCATCCTCCCAGCTGGAAACGTCGAGACCCTGCTCCCAGGACAAAGGGGCCAGCCCCAAAACGGGTGCCTGCCCTCAAACCCCCCTCAGCGGCCCTCGCACACCACCACTCACATTGGGGCTGCGGGCTCGCCTAGCCGAGCGAGGCCTCAACATAGCACCTCACGTCACTATCATCAAAAATATGCCCAAATCCACCAAACTGGAAACGTCGAGACCCAGCTCCCAGGACAAAGGGGCCAGCCCCAAAACGGCTGCCGGCCCTCAAACCTCCCTCAGCGGCCCTCGCACACCACCACTCACACTGAGGCTGCGGGGTCACCTAGCCGAGCAAGGCCTCAACATAGCACCTCAGGTCACTATCATCAAAAATATGCCCAAATCCACCAAACTGGAAACGTCGAGACCCTACTCCCAGGACAAAGGGGCCAGCCCCAAAACGGGTGCCTGCCCTCAAACCTCCCTCAGCGGCCCTCGCACACCACCACTCACAATGGGGCTGCGGAATCGCCTAGCCGAGCAAGGCCTCAACATAGCACCTCACGTCACTATCATCAAAAATCAGCATTCATCCTCCAAACTGGAAACGTCGAGACCCTGCTCCCAGGACAAAGGGGACAGCCCCAAAACGGGTGCCTGCCCTCAAACCCCCCTCAGCGGCCCTCGCACACCACCACTCACATTGGGGCTGCGGGCCCGCCTAGCCGAGCAAGGCCTCAACATAGCACCTCACGTCACTATCATCAAAAATATGCCCAAATCCACCAAACTGGAAACGTCGAGACCCTGCTCCCAGGACAAAGGGGACAGCCCCAAAACGGGTGCCTGCCCTCAAACCCCCCTCAGCGCCCCTCGCACACCACCACTCACATTGGGGCTGCAGGCCCGCCTAGCCGAGCAAGGCCTCAACATAGCACCTCACGTCACTATCATCAAAAATATGCCCAAATCCACCAAACTGGAAACGTCGAGACCCTGCTCTCAGGACAAAGGGGCCAGCCCCAAAACGGGTGCCTGCCCTCAAACCTCCCTCAGCGCCCCTCGCACACCACCACTCACATTGGGGCTGCGGGCTCGCCTAGCCGAGCAAGGCCTCAACATAGCACCTCACGTCACTATCATCAAAAATATGCCCAAATCCACCAAACTGGAAACGTCGAGACCCTGCTCCCAGGACAAAGGGGACAGCCCCAAAACGGGTGCCTGCCCTCAAACCCCCCTCAGCGCCCCTCGCACACCACCACTCACATTGGGGCTGCAGGCCCGCCTAGCCGAGCAAGGCCTCAACATAGCACCTCAGGTCACTATCATCAAAAATATGCCCAAATCCACCAAACTGGAAACGTCGAGACCCTGCTCCCAGGACAAAGGGGCCAGCCCCAAAACGGGTGCCTGCCCTCAAACCTCCCTCAGCGGCCCTCGCACACCACCACTCACATTGGGGCTGCAGGCCCGCATAGCCGAGCAAGGTCTCAACATAGCACCTCACGTCACTATCATCAAAAACCAGCATTCATCCTCCAAACTGGAAACGTCGAGCCCCTGCTCCCAGGACAAAGGGGACAGCCCCAAAACGGGTGCCTGCCCTCAAACCCCCCTCAGCGGCCCTCGCACACCACCACTCACATTGGGGCTGCGGGCCCGCCTAGCCGAGCAAGGCCTCAACATAGCACCTCACGTCACTATCATCAAAAATATGCCCAAATCCACCAAACTGGAAACGTCGAGACCCTGCTCCCAGGACAAAGGGGCCAGCCCCAAAACGGCTGCCTGCCCTTAAACCTCCCTCAGCGCCCCTCGCACACCACCACTCACAGTGGGGTTGCAGGCCCCCTAGCAGAGCAAGGCCTCAACACAGCACCTCACGTCACTATCATCACAAATCAGCATTCATCCTCCAAACTGGAAACGTCGAGACCCTGCTCCCAGGACAAAGGGGCCAGCCCCAAAACGGGTGTCTGCCCTCAAACCTCCCTCAGCACCCCTCGCACACCACCACTCACATTGGGGGCTGCGGGCCCGCCTAGCCAAGCAAGGCCTCAACATAGCACCTCACATCACTATCATCAAAAATCAGCATTCATCCTCCAAACGGGAAACGTCGAGACCCTGCTCCCAGGACAAAGGGGCCAGCCCCAAAACGGGTGCCTGCCCTCAAACCTCCCTCAGCGGCCCTCGCACACCACCACTCACATTGGGGCTGCAGGCCCGCCTAGCCGAGCAAGGCCTCAACATAGCACCTCACGTCACTATCATCAAAAATATGCCCAAATCCACCAAACTGGAAACGTCGAGACCCTGCTCCCAGGACAAAGGGGCCAGCCCCAAAACGGGTGCCTGCCCTCAAACCTCCCTCAGCGGCCCTCGCACACCACCACTCACATTGGGGCTGCGGGCTCGCCTAGCCGAGCAAGGCCTCAACATAGCACCTCACGTCACTATCATCAAAAATATGCCCAAATCCACCAAACTGGAAATGTCGAGATCCTGCTCCCAGGACAAAGGGGCCAGCCCCAAAACGGGTGCCTGCCCTCAAACCTCCCTCAGCGGCCCTCGCACACCACCACTCACATTGGGGCTGCAGGCCCGCCTAGCCGAGCAAGGCCTCAACATAGCACCTCACGTCACTATCATCAAAAATCAGCATTCATCCTCCAAACTGGAAACGTCGAGACCCTGCTCCCAGGACAAAGGGGCCAGCCCCAAAACGGCTGCCTGCCCTCAAACCTCCCTCAGCGGCCCTCGCACACCACCACTCACATTGGGACTGCAGGCCCGCCTAGCCGAGCAACGCCTCAACATAGCACCTCAGGTCACTATCATCAAAAATATGCCCAAATCCACCAAACTGGAAACGTCGAGACCCTGCTCCCAGGCCAAAGGGGCCAGCCCCAAAACGGGTGCCTGCCCTCAAACCTCCCTCAGCGGCCCTCGCACACCACCACTCACATTGCAGCTGCCGCCTCACCTTGCCGAGTAAGGGCTCAACATTGCGCCTCATATCACTCGCGACCGAAATTTGCATCACCTCTTCCCTGTCCCAAAAGCCACCACTTGGGCTGGTTCTGAGCCCCCACCCCCCCCTCACAGCTTGTTTTCAGGCCCAGAAACACAGCACTCTGGGGACTTTTGGAGCAGCTGAACCCCAGGACTGAGCTGGGCTGTTCAGCCCCAACCACAGAACTTCATCCTCCTTTGGGGGGCTGGAAACACCCTTGAGGCTGCTGCTGTGGCCCATGTGTGAAGGGAAAGGGGGGCCACAGCCCAGGGAGTGCTTGGGAACTGCGGGCACCCACCCAGACAGGGAAAGCTTTATTGCACTTTATTCCACTTGATTTTTCAATTATCGTTATGCATTACACTTCTTGTAATAAACCAACACAATAGCTTTATTAGCAGTACTAGTTACAGTATTGTTTAAAAGCCAAGCACGCCCCCCTCCCCCCACCCCCCCCACTCGCGGCAACATCCGCGGGGAGCCGGGCCCGGGAACCCCCACGCAGCCCGGCCGCGCCCCGACCCCCCACCCGACCCCCGCTGGGGCTCGGCACCCGCCCCGTGTAGCGGCCGGCGCCCCTCCTCGCTCGGCGCCGCTCCGGCCGCCGCTGCCCGACACAAGCGGGGAAGAGCCAACAGAACGCGACCTGGCTGTCACGCCGGGCACGGACCCAAGCGGCACCCCCGTCCCAGCGCATCGCATCGCCCGCCCGGGCCGCGTCTCCCCGACCACCTCCCGCCCGGCGCCGTCGACCGCAAGGCTCCCGCCCCCGGAACACACCGCGAACCCGCCCGCACAGTGGCTCGGGCCCGGTCAGACGCAGGGGGCCCACGGCCGGACACTACTGCCCGCCGCCCCGCTCCCAGCGCCCCCCCGGCCCGGCTCACCGGCGCTCCTCAGCCCGCGGGGCGGCAGCAGCACCAGCTCCACGTCCGCTCCCCACGGCCGCCGCCACACACTGACAGCGCCGCCGGCCCGCGCAAGCGCTCTACCCTCTCGGGCCCCGCCCCCACCCCCGACCAGCCCACCCGTGCCCCGCCCATCTCCGCGCCGCCCAATCCCGGCCTGCCCTTTCCCTCCGGCCACGCCCCATCCCGTCCATCTCCGCTCCGCCCAATCGCGGCCTGCCCTTTCCCTCCGGCCACGCCCCATCCCGTCCATCTCCGCGCCGCCCAATCGCGGCCCGCCCTTTCACTCCGGCCCCGCTGAACCCGCTCCGGGAGAGCCGACCCGCAAGGAGTCGCGGTTTCCGGGTCCCGCCCCGTTCTCCCTCTCAGCCCCGCTCCCGGAGGGCGCCCGGCCCGGGCAGTCCCGGCGGCAGCTGAGGCCCTTCCCGGCTTTAGGGGCTTGAACGGGAACCGGGGGCGGCCTCGCTGCGGAGCCCCTGCCCGCTCTCCCCGGCACACCGACAGCGGCTGCCGGGGCTACTGCAGCGGGGCCGCGACCCCTCGAGTCTCCCGGCAGCGGCCCCCGCGGCTGCGCGGGGCACAAGCTGGGCTCCGGGTCCCGGCAGCCATGCCCTTGTCTCCCTCCCGGGCACGGAGCCGGGGCCCGGCGGGGCGGCGAAGCGCGCCGAGGGACCGGGAGCGGCAGCACCGAGCCCAGGTGAGGGACGCCGGGGGTTCCGGGGCTGGGGGGGGGCGGTCTGGCGCCGGGGGAGCCCTGTCTCCCTGCCCGGCCCCGGCCCTCTGCCCGCCGGGGCTGGCCGTGCAGCCCAAGGCTCCCACGCGCTTCATTGCAGCTCCCGCCTGGCCCAGCTCCGCTCAGGGACGCTCCGGCTCGGCACCAGCTCGGCTCCAGCCCCGCGCTCGGCGCTTCGGCCCCGGCTCCGGCCCGGAGGCGTCTGCGCTCCCGGTGCTGGGCGCTGCGGGGAAGAGATGCTGCTGCTGCTGCTGCTGCTGCTGCTGCTGCTTCCGACAGCTCCGGCTGAGGGGAACCCGGGCTGCTGCCCTCTCTGGCCTCAGGAAAGCTCCGGCTTGTTCCAGCTCCGGCTGATGGACGCTCCAGCCCCGCATGGCTGCAGCTGCAGCTCCAGCCCCGTGTGATTTCGGCTCCCGATGCCGCCCGCTCCAGGTAAGAGACGCTCCGGCCGACGGACGAGCTGTCTCGTTCCCCGTCTCCCCGGCGCCAAGTTCGGTCCTTTGCCGGCCGAGGCGGGAGCCCAGGCTGCTCAGCACGGCGTTACCCAGGGGGTTCAGTCCCTCATTTTTGCCGTAAATATGGTAAATGCGGCTGTGCGGAGCGACGGAATCGCCCCCCTTAAGGGCTGGGCTCCTCGGTCACCGCCGCTGCTCGGGTCACCGCTCCGTGCCTGCCCCGTGCGGGGGCGGGGGGCGGGGTGTCCATGGTCGCCGCTCCAAACCCGCGTCCCGCAGGGGGTTCTGCTGGATTCCGGCCGTGGCTTTGTGCCCGCTGTCACAGAAGGGTCGGTCTTCTCTGGGGTGTCCTCGGCTTGGGTCTGGGGGTCACGTGGGGTTGGGGGGGCCCAGGGAAAAGCTCCGACCCCCAGGCAGCATTCGTTCTGTCGCAGTTTCCAGCTCGCCTTTCGCACGGGCTCAGGGACCCGCCGGCTTGTTGCAGCTCCGGCTCCTCCACGCTCCGGCCGATGGACGTCCCACCTCGTCCCACCCCTGCCCGCTCCTGACAGCCCCGGGGGCTTTTGTCCAGCTCCGGCCCTGCGTCATTTTGGGCCCAGCCGAGACACCGGACGTTCCCGTTTCTCACAGCTCCAGCCCTACAGCTCCTCCCAGCTCTGCCCAATGGACGCTCGAGCCCTGCGTGAGCTCCTGCTGCTTCCAGCTCCAGGCGCCGGACGCTCGGCTGGTTCCCCTCCTGCTGATGGGCCCCCAGCTCGGAGTCAGAGCTGCTCCCCAGCTCTGGGGGCTGGTGACGAGGTCGTAAATCAATCACTGTCATCGCTCAAGTACCACCCCTGTCTGCCCCTTGAATAAAGCCTCGGTGCCCCCATTTTCGCCCAGAGACTATCTCAGACGTTGAGTTCGGCCTGGTGCATGCCAGCGTCCCGCACTTCGGGGGCAAACGCGACCGGACCCCCACCTCCGGTGAGGGTCCCGCACCCCTGCCCTCCCCACCCACCGACTTCCCCCCCACCCCCAGAGCTGGCATTTGGGGGCTGGGAAGGGCTGCTCAGGCTCCAGTTCCCAGCCCCTAAAGGCAGCGCTTGGGCTGGTTCTGAGCCCCAACACCCTGCAGGCCACCCCCACCCCCTGCCAGCTTGTTTTCAGGCCCAGAAACGCAGCACTGGGCTCCATTTCCAAGCTCTGAAAACGCAGCACTTAGTCTCTTTTTTGGGTTGAGCTGCTGAACCCCAGGACTGAGCTGTTCAGCCCCAAACACAGCACTTAGTCCTCGCTTGGGGGGGCTGGCTGGAAACACCCCCCGGGGCTGCTGCTCCTCTGGCCCCTGTGTGAGGGGGAAGAGGGAAGGCACCCACCCACAGCCCAGGGCAGGGAGTGCTTGGGAACTGGGCGGGGGGGGGGGCACCTCCCGCAGGAGGAACCGGCCCCGGGGCACTGGGGGCAGCACCCAGCCCCCCCCCCCCCGGGGAAAGCTTTATTGCATTGGATTACACTTTATTATCGCACCGTTACGGTTACACAGCGTGCTTACAGGACCATCACAAACCAGCACGAGTTCTTTATTCTCTGTAGTTGCAGCAGTATTTAAGCCCCAGCCTCCACACCCCCGCTCCCCACAGCCGCAGCCCCCGCGGGAGCCGGGCCCGGTTCCCCCCAGCCCAGCCGCACCCCGGTCCTGCTCGGGACCCGAACCGGTCGTCGTGTCCCCCCCACATGCCCCGGGCAGCGGCCGGCGCCCTTCCCGCCCCTGCGGCACCGGCACCCGCTCGGCGCCGCTCCGGCCTCCGGGGCCGCCGCTGCCCGACACAAGCGGGGAGCAGCCGCCGGCACGGGGACCCGCTCCCACCCACGGCCCGGACCGGCACCCCCGACCCGGGACACGGCCCGCCCGGGCCCGCGTCTGACCGGGTCTTCCCCGCTCGGCACCCCCGGTCCCAGCACACACCGCGGGCGGGCCCGCCCGCGCGAACGGAGACCGCGGCCGACCACCGCTGCCAGCCACCCCGCTCCCAGCGCCCCCCGGCCCGGCTCACCGGCGCTCCTGGGCCCGCGGGGGACCGAGACCAGCACTGGCTGCTACTCAGCACTACTGCCGCCGCCCGCGCACGCGCCCTACAGCCTCCGGACCCGCCAATCCCGGCCCGAGACACCGCCCGGACGCGCCAATCCAGCCCGCCGAGCCGCGGACCGCCCATCTCCGCTCGACCCAATCCCGACCCTTCATGTCGCGCCCCGCCCCGCCCATCTCCGCTCGACCCAATCCCGACCCTTCATGTCGCGCCCCGCCCCGCCCATCTCCGCTCGACCCAATCCCGACCCTTCATGTCGCGCCCAGCCCATCTCCGCTCGAGCCAATCCCGGCCCGCCATTTCAATCCGCCCCGGTTTATCCCCGGTCTTTTCAATTCGGGCCCGCCCCCCTCTGGCCCCCCTCTGGCCCCCCGTCTCCGCCCCACCCGTCCCACCGGAGGCTCCGATCCCGCCGCCGCTCCGGGAGACTCGAGGGGTCGCGGCTCCGCTGCGGTAGCCCCGGCAGCCGCTGATGGTGTGCCGGGGAAGGCGGGCGGGCCCGGATTGAAATGGCGGGCCGGGATTGGGCGGAGCGGAGAGCATATACATTGGGGGGATTGAAATGGCGGGTTGGGATTGGGCCCAGCGGAGATGGGCGGGGCGCGACATGAAGGGTCGGGATTGGGTCGAGCGGAGATGGGCGGTCCGCGGCTCGGCGGGCTGGATTGGCGCGTCCGGGGGGTGTCTCGGGCCGGGATTGGCGGGTCCGGAGGCTGTAGGGCGCGTGCGCGGGCGCCGGCAGTAGTGCGCGGGCGGCGGCGGGGAGCGGCGGCGGGTGCTGGTGCTGGTCCCCCGCGGGCCCAGGAGCGCCGGTGAGCCGGGCCGGGGGGCGCTGGGAGCGGGGTGGCTGGCGGCGGCGGCGGTGGTGGTGGTTGGCCGCAGTTTCCGGCTGCGGTTCCCGCGTGTCTGGCCGGGCCGGGGCCTCCGTTCGCGCGGGCGGGCCCGCCCGCGGTGTGTGCCGGGGCCGGGGGTGCCGAGCGGTGGAGACCCGGTCAGACGCGGGCCCGGGCGGGCCGTGTCCCGGGTCGGGGGTGCCGGTCCGGGCCGTGGGTGGGAGCGGGTCCCCGTGCCGGCGGCTGCTCCCCGCTTGTGTCGGGCAGCGGCGGCCCCGGAGGCCGGAGCGGCGCCGAGCGGGTGCCGGTGCCGCAGGGGCGGGAAGGGCGCCGGCCGCTGCCCGGGGCATGTGGGGGGGACACGACGACCGGTTCGCGTCCCGAGCAGGACCGGGGTGCGGCTGGGCTGGGGGGAACCGGGCCCGGCTCCTGCGGGGGCTGCGGCTGTGGGGAGCGGGGGTGTGGAGGCTGGGGCTTAAATACTGCTGCAACTACAGAGAATAAAGAACTCGTGCTGGTTTGTGATGGTCCTGTAAGCACGCTGTGTAACCGTAACGGTGCGATAATAAAGTGTAATCCAGTGCAATAAAGCTTTCCCCGGGGGGGGGTGGGTGGTTGCTGCCCCCAGTGCCCCGGGGCCGGTTCCTCCCCGCGGGAGGTGCCCCCTGCCCAGTTCCCAAGCACTCCCTGCCCTGGGCTGTGGGTGGGTGCCTTCCCTCTTCCCCCTCACACATGGGCCAGAGGAGCAGCAGCCCCGGGGGGTGTTTCCAGCCAGCCCCCCCAAGCGAGGACTAAGTGCTGTGTTTGGGGCTGAACAGCTCAACCCAAAAAAGAGACTAAGTGCTGCGTTTTCAGAGCTTGGAAATGGAGCCCAGTGCTGCGTTTCTGGGCCTGAAAACAAGCTGGTGGGGGGTGGGGGGTGGTCTGCAGGGTGTTGGGGCTCAGAACCAGCCCAAGCGCTGCCTTTAGGGGCTGGGAACTGGAGCCTGAGCAGCCCTTCCCAGCCCCCAAATGCCAGCTCTGGGGGTGGGGGGGAAGTCGGTGGGTGGGGAGGGCAGGGCTGCGGGACCCTCACCGGAGGTGGGGGTCCGGTCGCGTTTGCCCCCGAAGTGCGGGACGCTGGCATGCACCAGGCCGAACTCAACGTCTGAGATAGTCTCTGGGCGAAAATGGGGGCACCGAGGCTTTATTCAAGGGCCAGACAGGGGTGGTACTTGAGCGATGACAGTGATTGATTTACGACCTCGTCACCAGCCCCCAGAGCTGGGGAGCAGCTCTGACTCCGAGCTGGGGGCCCCTCAGCGGGAGGGGAACCAGCCGAGCGTCCGGCGCCTGGAGCTGGAAGCAGCAGGAGGTCATGCAGGGCTCGAGGTTTCCATCGGGTAGGGCTGGAGCTGCGAGAAACGGGAACGTCCGGTGTCTCGGCTGGGCCCAAAATGACGCAGGGCCGGAGCTGGACAAAAGCCCCCGGGGCTGTCAGGAGCAGGAGCGTCTCTCGGCCGGAGCGGGCAGGGGTGGGACGAGGTGGGACGTCCATCGGCCGGAGCGTGGAGGAGCCGGAGCTGCAACAAGCCGGCGGGTCCCTGAGCCCGTGCGAAAGGCGAGCTGGAAACTGCGACAGAACGAATGCTGCCTGGGGGTCGGAGCTTTTCCCTGGGCCCCCCCAACCCCACGTGACCCCCAGACCCAAGCCGAGGACACCCCAGAGAAGACCGACCCTTCCGTGACAGCGGGCACAAAGCCACGGCCGGAATCCAGCAGAACCCCCTGCGGGACGCGGGTTTGGAGCGGCGACCATGGACACCCCGCCCCCCGCCCCCTGCCCCCGCACGGGACAGGCACGGAGCGGTGACCCGAGCAGCGGCGGTGACCGAGGAGCCCAGCCCTTAAGGGGGGCGATTCCGTCGCTCCGCACAGCCGCATTTACCATATTTATGGCAAAAATGAGGGACTGAACCCCCTGGGTAACGCCGTGCTGAGCAGCCTGGGCTCCCGCCTCGGCCGGGGAGACGGGGAGCGAGACAGCTCGTCCGTCGGCCGGAGCGTCTCTTACCTGGAGCGGGCGGCATCGGGAGCCGAAATCACACGGGGCTGGAGCTGCAGCTGCAGCCATGCGGGGCTGGAGCGTCCATCAGCCGGAGCTGGAACAAGCCGGAGCTTTCCTGAGGCCAGAGAGGGCAGCAGCCCGGGTTCCCCTCAGCCGGAGCTGTCGGAAGCAGCAGCAGCAGCAGCAGCAGCAGCAGCATCTCTTCCCCGCAGCGCCCAGCACCGGGAGCGCAGACGCCTCCGGGCCGGAGCCGGGGCCGAAGCGCCGAGCGCGGGGCTGGAGCCGAGCTGGTGCCGAGCCGGAGCGTCCCTGAGCGGAGCTGGGCCAGGCGGGAGCTGCAATGAAGCGCGTGGGAGCCTTGGGCTGCACGGCCAGCCCCGGCGGGCAGAGGGCCGGGGCCGGGCAGGGAGACAGGGCTCCCCCGGCGCCAGACCGCCCCCCCCCAGCCCCGGAACCCCCGGCGTCCCTCACCTGGGCTCGGTGCTGCCGCTCCCGGTCCCTCGGCGCGCTTCGCCGCCCCGCCGGGCCCCGGCTCCGTGCCCGGGAGGGAGACAAGGGCATGGCTGCCGGGACCCGGAGGCGCCGCTCACCCGGGCCCTTCCCGGAGCCCCTGGCCGCCGCTTCCTGCCCCGCGGAGTCCGGTCCCTCTCCCGGTTCCCTTCCGTTCCGTTCCCTTCCGTTCCGTTCCGTTCCCTTGCCCGGCCCCTCCCGCCCCGCAGTTCCCCCCCCCCGGGGGTTGGCCGGGACCGGGGCGGGCGGGGCTTAAATGGGCGGGGCGAGGGGGCGGGGCTGGCGGGACACACACGCGCGCACAGACACACACCCCCACCCACCCACCCCACCCCCACCCCGGGGGGTCCCGGCCCGGCCGTGTCCCCAGGGTGCCATCACAGAGCCAGCAGCACGGGTGCGGTTTGACCTTCCCAAACTTTATTCGGCTCTCGCCCTCACGCTCACGCCGAAGCGTGGGCGCACCTCCTGCGCCCCACGCCGATGGCCAGCGCCACGCCGGCCAGCCCCATGCTGGCTGCCACGCAGATCAGGCCTGTCCCCATGGCGGGCACCGCCGTCACCCCGCCTGCAAAATCGGGGGGGGGGGGGGCTGTTAGCATTCATCAACGGGGCCGTGTCACCGGGCCGCGACTGGCGGGGACTCACCCTGACCTCCCTCCTGCCGCTCTCCCACGGCACCTGGGTCCCTCGAGAGGAGCACGGGGCCGATGACCACGTCGGCTTCAGCTTCTTTCCCTGGGGAGGAAGGAGAGATGAGACGGGCTCGTCTCACAACCCCAGGGTGTCCCCGCGGGACCCTTACCGTTGGCATCATGGCGACGGAAGCGGCGGCCGGGCCATTGCTCCAGGGGGTTGAGCCTCCGGGAGAGCGCGGGGGACTCGCAGTTACCCATCTCGCAGCAGCTGCAGATGTCCCGGGTGCCTTCCACAGGCGACCAACTGCAGCGGGGTGGGAGCATTGTCACCAGAGTCCCCCATGTACCCACGGAGCATTTATGCCCACCCCCCCACACACCTCGAATCTGGCTCCGTGCCACATCCCCGTGCCACGCCAGGGCTGCGGGATGCTGGTGGGGACCTGCCCAGACATGTCCCGGCCCCATGCAGTGGCTACTCACGTGTTTCTGGCTTTGTTGAAGGAGCAAGCCTTGTTCAGGGGATCCGGGGCTTGGTCCGCCGGGGTCACCTTCAGGTGGCAGGTGATGTAGATCTGCGGGGAAGACAGGGCAGAGAGATGGGGGCACACTCGTGGAGGACACCGGCTTGGTTTGGGGCTGGCGGGGGACACACACGCAGCCTTACCAGGTTCCTGGTGTCCCCAGCGAACCTGAAGACGTCGATACTGAAGCGCAGCACGTCCTCCTGGGGCCGGGGGGTGATGAAGGCAGAGCTGGTGTCATCCGACCTCCCATCAACCAGGCACCTGGGGTGGGATGGAGATGGGGCAGGGAGCGGGGGGGCGGTCAGCATCCTGGTGGTCCCCCCACTCAGCGCCACGGCCACCGGGTCGCTAGGACTCACCCGTTGAAGTCGATGATGGTGTAGTGGGGTGAGGAGTCGGTGCCGGGGCTCAGGGCGGCCACGCAGCTGTCCACAAACAACCGCAGCGGTACGTGGCTCTCGGTGCCCACCTCCGCTTGGATGTTGAGGACGTCGCCCAGTTGGAAACCGGTGAAGGGTCTCTCGGCGCTCCAGTCCTCTGCAAGGCAATGCCGGGGTGATGAAGACGAGGGGCACCAGAGCTGAGGCTCAGCCCAAAAACAGGAGCTGTTTGCTGTGGGGTGAGTTGGCTTCCCCAGTGGGGTTCTGGGTCCCTGAGCTCCTCCACACTGGGAAAAGGGTGGAAAAACCCCCGTTGGTAGGTCGGGATGGCTTCCCACCTACCGTTCATGAGGCGCAGGGAGAACACCAGCCTCTCCTCCGCTGACAGCGTGGAGCTGAAGGGAGCCCAGGTGGGTCGGATGGCGTTGCTGCTCACGTTCTCCCTCCTGGGCGAGGACCACCGGGCATCAGAATACGGCCCCGCGCTGGTCCCTGGGGACCGGGGTGGTGGTGGTGGCGGGGTACCGAGGATGGGGAGCCCTTACCTGGGGTAGTGGCACTCGATGGGGATGACGGCCGGGTTGCTGCGGATGATGACGGGGTTGCTGGCGGGGCTGGGGTCGTAGTTGAGGAGCGTGCGGTAGATGAGGGAGTCCGGCGTGATCTGGGGAGAAAAGTGTTGAGAAGCCGGCAGAGAGGACACCCCACCTCCCACCACCACCAAGCCACATATCCATCCTTTCCCAACTGGGAAACGCTGGGGAAATCCAAAGAAAGGGGGGGGAAAAGTTGGGGAAAAGGGGATGGAGAAGAAGCCCCACTCCCTTCTCCATGAGTTAAATGGGCCAAAATAGGAGTGAAATGGGTCTGACGGGGGGGGAGGTCTGCACCTTTGGCATGTGTCTGATGGAAAGGGCAAAGCAGTTTTGGGGAAAAATGCTTTGCTTTGGGGGAAATACCCACTTGTCCTTCCCCTAAGGTGCTCCTCCGGGTCCAGCACCCAGAGTCCCCCCCCGCCCCGGCATCGCAGGGAATGCCCGGTGCGCAGCGGTGCAGCCTGGAGCTGCTCCGTGGTGGTGGGATGGCAGGGGGACGACTGGAATGGAGACCATCTTACCTGCACAACGCTGCCGCACTCGTGGAGGCCGGCGATGAAGGTGACGGTGTTGTGGGCAGGGTTCAGCGAGGAATACTTGCACGCCGCGGGTCCCAGCGTCAGGTCGGCCGCGTTGATGAGGCGGCCGGTGCCGAAGAGGTCCCTGTGCGCCGTCACCACCAGCTGAGCCTCCTGGCACTGCACCATCACCGGCTGCTGGCTGGAGATGGCTCGAGAATGGGGGTCTTCCACCCAGGACCAGGCGTGGGGGTCCGCCTGTGCCCCCCAGGAGAAGTCCCAGGGTGGGTAGGCAGCCACCTCACCCGCCGCCCAGCAGAGAAGAGTGAGGATCAAGCCGTTTTTGGGTCCCATCCTTCCTTCTTCCAGCAAAACCCGGCACAGAGAGCCGGGGCTGTTCTTCCAGCCTTTATATCCCCTGTCCGCCCCTGGGCTCCCGTTTGGGGACCAATGGCACCCAAAGGCCAGCCCTCATGGGTGCGGGGAGAGGGGAGGCACGGCCGAGTCATTTCCGGGGCGCAGGGACCCCCCGTTCCCGGACTGCCCAAGGCGAGAGAAAACATCCTCGTCAGCCTCTTTGGGGAACTTGTTTATAAAACTCAGCAGAAGCCGGAGACGGGGAGACTGGTACAAAGTGGCTTGTTTAGGTTTAGAAGGTGATAAGGGGCTTTTCAAGGCTGCCGGGGAGGTGACAAGAGCAGGGTCCGTGATCGCAATCCGGGTGCTTTCCATCTCCTCTGCGGGGACCATCCTCGTCCGGTGCTGTCAGCCCCCCTGGGACTTTGGTTTTCCGCTCGGATGCTGATGTGCCGGGGGGGGGGGGGGGGCCGAGAGCCCATGTGCTCACAGCTTCAGCCCAAAGAGGGGCTTCAAGCATCCCCCCGCTCCTCACCGGGACTGGGACGCTCGGTCAGCAGTAACGGATGGTGAGCCCTCACCACTGACACGAGCGCGGCTGTTCTCAGCTGGGGCCGAACAAACCCCCGTTTCAGCCTCGGCAGTGAGGTCGTTAGCTGCGACCTTTCTTTTTTTATCTCTGCTGCCCTTCACCGGCTCTTTGGGTTGTGTTCGTTTTGTTGCCTTCAAGGAAACGGACTCAGGGTAGAAGAAGCTGGAGGCGAAGCGCTCCACCCATCGCTCCCTTCCCCCTGTGAGCGGGGATGGACATTTCCCAGCTCCTCACAGCTAGGAACCAGGGAAAACTGCTTTAAAATAAACCCTATTTTTTTTTTCCCCCAAACCTTATTATTGGAGTCTCTGTCCTTTCTTTTGAGCTTCTTGAACTCTTTTTCCCTGCCAGGGCTCTGCAAGTTTTCCGTTGGCTCTGTAGGAGGGATGCTCTGTTTAATATCCCAAATCCCTCTCCGTCTTTCGGGATGTCCCTGGCAAGCCTTAGGGACAGAGTCAAAAGCCTCTGATTTGGACGTTTGAGCTCAGCCATTTGTGGGAAAATGAAAAGAAACAGAAAGTTTTTGGGGGGCAGATGTTGGCCAGCCTGCTCCTAGCAGAAATTCTAGAAAAAAAAAAAAAATAAAAATTACAGAGCAGAGGAAAAATTTCTGCTGTCAGCAGGTCTGGGACTTCTCCTTCATTTTTTACAATACCTTGAGACTGGCACTTGCGTAGAAATGCCAGGGATTCCAGCAGGCCGAGCTCCGTGCGTCAGGGAGATAACGGCAGCGGGCGATGCTGAATCAGTAAATAAGCGGCTGGTCCCCTCCCGAGGGAAGAGCATCGCCAGGTCCTTGGCTGCAAGGACCATGGGAGATGCTTGGTCTCACCCCATCGCATCCCGGAGAACCGCAGCTCAGGGATCAGCTCTGGGATAAGGTTGTGGGTCTCTGGATACCAGGGCTTGATCCCAGCAGGAGAAATAAATCCCCCTGATGGGGTCGCCTTGTGTTTACACAGCTAAAATCAGCAGGAGTGAATCCCAGGTGGAGAAACACACCCAGGTTCAGAGGAGAGGACATACTTGACTATGAAAAAAGGGGTTTTCTGCTCCTGGGTTAGCCCTTGCCAGGACCAGCCGTCCCATCTTCATTCCAAGCACAACACGACGTTGGCCGTGGACCAGCGCAGTTGGGAAAGAACATGAGCTCATTTTTTTTTCTTGGAGGAGGAGGCAGAGACCAGGAAGGTCCAGGGCGTTGGGCGAACACAAAACCCAGTGGTTTTCCCTCGTTGTATAAAGGGGGCTTTAAAGCACATCTCGTTTTTCCTTATAACGTAGTTTTAAGTAAAAAATCTCACGTCACATGGCAGTCAGTGCTGCCGTTGAGCCTCGCTGGGGATGCTGCCCAGGAAGGGACAGGAGCTGCTGGAGCGGGACAACCGGTCTGGAAAGCCAGAGAGCCTTTGCCCCAGTTTCCTTGTAGCCCAGATTTTGCTGACATTCATCTTCCTTCCCGGAACCAGCAGAAGTATTTTGGTTGAATGGCTGCAGGGCAGCTCCATGGAGCGGCACAGAGAAGGGTTTTCATTTCAAAGGCTCCTCTGCGCGTCTTGGAGCACGTGTGCCAAGGGATGGTCGGGGCGCTGAACGTCTAGAGAAGATGCTGATCAAGGAGGAATCGGTTATGTGAAGTTGTAAGACGCAGCAGCAGCCACAACTTGTGGTCTGGGAGGTTCAGGTTGGGTGAGGAAATATTTCTTCTTCAGGAAGGTGGTGCAGCCCTGGGCAGAGGCAGGGGAATCTTTACCTATGGACATTGCCAGCTGATTCATCTGGTGATGGACTGGAGACCCTCTGAGACCCCTTCCACGCATGTTTCCGTGCTCTCCTCCTCTTCCTCCTGCCCCAGAAGCTGACACGTCACAAGGGACAGCAAAGGCTCCTCCCAGCTATACCTCTAAAAGCTCCTGCCTCCCACCTTGGTCCCACAAGGACCAAACCCTCCCAGCAAGGCTCACAGATTATACGAGTGAGGAAAGAAGCCACGCTGACAACCCCAACCCAAAGTCGGTGCAGCTCCCTGATCCAAGCCAGAACTAATCTTTTCATTTTGAGGGAGGGTTAATTTGCTTTTAGAACCATGAGCAGCCAAACTGAGAGCAAGGAAAAGGATGGGACAGGGATTTAGGTGACCCAAAGTCTCAAGTCCAGCTTGGCACCTTGTACCAAAGAAATCCTGGTGCAAGATGACATCTAGCAAAGGAAATCCGGCTGAGGGTCCCTAGGGTGCTGGATGACACTCAAAGACACAGCAGCTTGTGCAAGATCTCACTTTCCCCTGTCTTCTATGACCAAAGAGAGCTGCCCAAGCTCCCCTGGAACAGGCTACTGGTTGCAGAAGTCCTCCTGCCCCCCCCCCCCCAAAACCAGCTCAAGAGGTGGCCATGCTGCGAGCACACCCCAGCTCCTCACAGATCTCAGTTTTCCATGAGCCCAGCCACCTGAATTTGCTCTGACAACAAACACCGCATCCCAAGATGTTCAGCTGGTCCAGTTCCAGAGTGGGAACCTCTCCCAGCTAGCGGGGAAGCAAGAGGTCTTGGGTTTGGGGCAGGAACATCTTGCCATTATGGCTGCTCTGCTGAGCAGAAGAGCCTAAATCCCACAGCAATAGAAGGGAAAAAACCCAAGCAAATATGACTGAGGCATATCAGAAAGCCCCTTTCTGGAGGGGGACAGGGGGGAAGTGGGGGGCAGAAATTCCAGTCCCTGCCCCAAGGACTGTTTATACATCTCCGCCAAGGCTTGCTACATAGAACTATGTGTAAACAGTCCTTGGGGCAGGGACTGGAATTTCTGCCTCTGTCTGTCCCAGGAAGAGCCCAAGCCACCAACCCTCCAGTTCTGTTCCCTTCCCCATCCAGCAAAGCTTGATTTCTCTCCCAGAAACAGCTTCAGGCAGGAGGAGAGTGGTCCAAGTTTTATTAAAGCCGCGGCTTATTAAGTAAGGAGTTACCAGTATGGAGCAGCTCCACAAAAAGGTAAAATGTTTTGAGGCTAAACACAACCCCATGCTTCTACAAACAAGAAAACAGCATCTAGGTGGTGGGTTTTTGCATCCATTCCCAACTAGGAGAAGTTCGGGGGGGGGGGGGGGGGGGGGGGGGGGGTGGGGAATAAGGCTGTACAAAGCTCTGCTGAGGACACAGGGCTTTGGGAGAACAGGATACTCAAATTGGGTTTAGGGAGGCAAAGAAGCACCATTAAAGCCAGCATGAAGGTTTGATTTGTCTCTCCCTCTCCAGACTTCTTCATTCCCCCCACCAAGCCTCTCAAGTCCTTCAAGTGATTTTTTCTTTTATTGAATAGGCTATAAAAGTTGAAACCGGTGACTTAAACGGGGTTGCTGAGTTTCCGGCAGACAGTCAGAGCTCCTAGAAGAGCAAGGATCAGGATGACCAAACCAGCAACTGCAGCCAGCCCCAGTATCATCCACAAGTGATCCACATCTAGGAAGGAGAAGTAAGGAGGTGGTTACAGCCAGAGCCAGGACCTGCCACGCAAACCATGCCCCTTCCCTGGGTGCACACTACCTTGTGAAGGCATCCTCCTAACTTGGTGATCCTGCCAGCTGTGGATGAAAAGAGGTCCAACTACAACATCTGCTTCTTTCACTGAGGGATCTGAAAGGAAGGACCTTTGAGCACTCCAACTCATCTGAACACCTAGCTCTCTCAAGTCTTGGATTAGCACTGAGGAGCCAACGGGTAGTGAGGCAGCTTCACCGACCCAGCTCTGAGCAAGTTACCAACAGGGTGACCAAGAGGCATACAGAGACATACCAAGCTGGGAAGGCAGTTCTCTCCGGGCACGTCCTCCTTGCCATCGGGAGGGAGCATGGAGCCTCCTGGAGGGCCTGGGCAAACCACAGCTCCTCATCTCACAGCAGGAGCAGACATCCCGGGTGCCTTCCACAGGAGCCCAGCTAGAAGAGATCCCAGTGACCAGCCCACCCTATGGTAGGAAACCCTCACGTGCTTCGGGGTCTCCTAGGAGAGACCAAAACCCTCCCACCCAGATGGTCAACCCCACCTTCCTAGAAGGTAACACACCAGATGAGAAGCCCAAGCTCTTCACCCTTGAGCAAGCTGCTGTTCCAACTACTCACAGGTTGCTAGCTTTGTTGAAGGAGCAAGCCTTGTTCAGAGGATCTGGAGCTTGGTCAGCCAGGGAGACCTTCAGGTGGCAGGTGATGTAGATCTGGAGAGGCCAGGCAGAGCAGAGGGGTCAGGCTGTCATTTGCCTTTAGGGCTTTCCCATGCATCATGAAGTTGGTCTCCAGTGGGACCACCAACTCCCCAGGGCAGCTCAAGCCCCTCTGCTTCCTTCAAGCCACTGAAGGGTTCAAGTATCAAAGCCCATCAGAAGGGCTTGTCTTGACCAGTATCAGAACTGGTCTTCAAGGTAGATCCTTGGCTCAGAGGGCCATGATCCAGAAGCAGTAATACAGGGTGACCTCATTCATACATTGCTATGAGGCTGTTGACTTGGGAATGTAATTCTAGACAAAACCACATTAACTTTCTTAACAAAGTGAGGCTATAGCCCCGTCTAGACAGGGGACTTCACTTGCTTTTGGAAGTATTTACCAGACTGCTGGAGTCTCCTGCAAATTTGAATGCATCTACTGCAAACTGAAGCACATCTTGCCTGGGTCTTGGGGATATAAAAGTCGATGTGGCATCATCCAGTTGCCCATCCACCAGGCACCTAGACACAAAAGTGAGGGCCAGCAGGATCCCACTGTCAGAGATATCTCATAACCTGCAGAAAGGCATCTCTAAGTAAAGGCACAGCCAGCTCTTACCCACTGAAGTCAATGAAAGCATACTGGGGAGAAGAGCTCCTGTCTGGGGTCAGGGTGGCCACACAGTTGTCCACAAAGAGCCTCAGAGGTGCATGGTTCTCTGTCTTGACACCAGCTTGGAAGTGGAAGACATCTCCCAGTTGAAATATGGTGGAGACTCTCTCAGCGCTCCAGTCATCTGGAAGGAGAGGTCACCAGGCACTCACGAACAGAAAGCCAGCTGGCTCCTTGTGCTTCACTGCTTCCACCCAAGGAAAACCCCAACTAGCACAAGGCCCTGGGTACTCACCAAAACTGCACCAAACCCCATCTGCTCCAGGAGCACTGGGGCAATACCAACACCAGCTGTACCATCTAGTAGAAGCGTGGCCATCTCAGAGGCCAGCCCAGGGTGCCCTGCACCAGAGGAGACCCTCACCCAAAACCTACTGTTCATGAGGCGCAGAGAGAAGGGCAGCTTCTCCTCAGAAGACAGTGTGGAGTGGAAGGGCACCCATGTGGGCTTAACACCATTGCTGCTCACGTTGTCCCTCCTGGAAAGAGATGCCCAAGGTTAAGTGCTCTGCAGCAGCAGAAGAGCTTGCTTGGTCCTCATCCGCATTGGCTCACCTTGGGTAGTGGCACTCAATAGCAACCATGGCAGGGCTGGTACGGACAATGACAGGGTTGCCAGCAGGAACTGGCCTGTAATTTAAGCTCGTGCTATAGACTAGAGCGTCAGGGGTCACCTGTGGAAGAACAAGACACATCATCCAGTCATTAAAAACCCTATTTCAGCCACGCACACACAGAGCAGCACATTTAAGCCTGGAGACTTGGTGCTGAGATGTTCCTTCTGGACATCAGCCAGCAGTATTTGTGCTAGAGGGAATAAGCGGCACTCATCCTGCCGCAGGGATGCTCTGGGCTGGGAAGCTGCTCCCAGGACAGTCTCTGGTCAGCAGCAGAGCTGGATGCAGAGGTGCTCAAACCAGCTCTTATTTTTTTCCTTCTAGCTTCCATGCCCCAGAACAACAGACAGGAAGGTCTGTCCCTCAGCATATCAGAGGGTGTCTTCTGCTCAGGGGGGTTTAATGAAGATATCCACTGGCTGGAGCAGGGGGGGGGGTACCTGCTCACCCAAGCTTTTCCCAGGGGAGAGAGGCTACTTCAAATTTAAGTCTTCTGTGAAGTAGCTTCATGCTACACTCAAGCAGCACCCACATGCCTCAAGGTTGGCATCAGCTGCTGGCTTGCTGCAGCACCTCCCAGCACCAGGTCATCTGGGCTTTATCCTGGAGGTGGCAGCAACAGCACGAAGAGTCCAGAAAGATTTAGCTACCTCTGTATTCATCAGGAAAAAACCCCACAACTTAATTTCCCTGCCTCTTGTGTGCCCTTCCCTGGTCACACCACCCCAGAGCTAGCCCCAGACAAGACAACACAGCTTCTTCTGCCCTTGAAAAGCAGACCAAGATGTTCAGCCTCTAGGAAAGGCTTTGGAGCATTTCCCTGAGCTCAACTACACCACAACCCCCCGCCAGTCTTAGCATCCCAAGGCACCGAGGTGCACATCAACATGCAGACCCCCACCCTAGAGCTCCAGCCCCCGCTCCAGCCTTACCTTGAGGGTGCTACCACACTCATGCAGTCCAGCCATGAAGGTCACCATGGTCTCAGCAGTGCTCCAGACCGCAGGCGGGCAGGCAGCCGAGCCCAGGGTCAGCTCTGCAGCCTTGACCAAGCGTCCCGTGCCAAAGAGGTCCCTGTGCACCGTGACCACCACCTGCGCCTCCTGGCACTGCACGGCCACGGGGTGCAGCGGGGCCGCAGCCTGGAGCTGGGAGACATCCACCCATGCCCAGGGCTGGGAGAAGGCACGGGGCTGCCCCAAGGAAGGATC
This sequence comes from Grus americana, assembly GCF_028858705.1. NCBI lineage: Eukaryota > Metazoa > Chordata > Aves > Gruiformes > Gruidae > Grus > Grus americana. The sequence goes on along the minus strand of NC_072861.1, from coordinate 3,349,727 downwards.
TCCTCCATACCTCCATAGCTCTGCCTCCCCTCTAAGGAAGCCCCAGGGGGTGTAAGCAACCACCTCCCCAAAAGCCCAGCAGAAAAGAGCAAACCCCAGGCTGCTTCCAGGCCTCATCTTGCCTACCAGGGTCCAGCACAAGGAGCAACTACTGCCCAGGGAGCTTTTATAGCCCACACCTCCCACCGCCGCTCCCACCCCAGGTGATGCTCAGCACACCTCCCATAATGGCAATTGGCAACAGCTGAGAGCACCCAGTTCCCTGGAGAACCCATCATGGTGGGCTCTCATGAGGTGCTGGATTGGGTCCCTTGCCCACAGGAGAGATGTTGAGCCTGCTGTGCAGCCAACTGCAGTTTTTCCCCCCATTTTTTTGGTAAAAAACCAGCTCTGTGAGATCTACAAAGATGTGTCCCACCTCCAGACCATGGGGCCCTGCTGCAGTGGGGTCACTGGGGGATGGCTTGGGGGGGGTGACACTTTCCCAAGGCAAACCCACTCTTGAGGTGCCCAAACTTGTCCCTGTCCTCAGCTCCTTCAAGGCGGTGATGATCCTCACGGAGCTTCTCATGTCAAGGGCAATTGGGGATTTCCAGGACGTGAAGAACTCATGGACTCTTCACTACTCAGCAAAAGATTTTTTTTTTTTTTTTTGAGAAGGGGAAATTTAAACTTGAATTAAGTGGAAGAATAAAAGAAAAAGGGGGGGATCGTGGAGGAGATGTCCATCAGTTGCCCTGAACCGCATCCCTGCTCCTGCAAGACCAGAGTCCACACGGTGGCGTCCGTGCCTGCGAGGCCACCCGTGTTTCCTTGCGTTTCCCGGGATTTTAGCAAAAAAGGAGGAAAACGCTTGTGCACACGCATAGCTGTTTAATTGTTCACTGAATGGACTTGTCCTCTGGAGCCACCGGCTTCTTGGGCAGGAGAGGTGTTGAAATGAGTGGTAGTAAAATAACGAACAGAATAATCCTTATCAGGAATAATATTAGAATTTTTAATAATTATTAGAATTGTTAGACCTGGGGCAAAACGGTCCCCAAAGTGCCTGGGCGGTCCATCCCTTCCTGGGATGATTCAGCAGCAGGTTGTCCCCTCCGTGGTCCCCAGAGGGAGGGGACCGGGGCAGGTTGACCCACCTGAATCCCCCTGCAAGCTTCTTTGTGCCTGGTTGGGGATTATAAATCAGGAGGAAAAGCCGTTTGTGTATCGAGGTGACACCGGGGAGGAGCACGGCTTTGGACAGGAGTCCTTGTACGGGGTTTTAGGGAAAGCACAAGGATGCTGGTGTGCTCGTGGCTTTGCTCGCACATGGAGGTGAGGACCAGGTGAGATGCCGTGGCTGAATCGAGCTGTTCTGGCACGATCCAAACTGGGCAGCTGCCGGCGGGCAGGACAGCTATGTACCACCCGAAGGGAAATGACTCGGGTTGTTCCCACAGCGAGTAGGCTGACGGGCTTTCTCGGCACCTCCCTGAGCAAACAGGACCTCTCGGTGCTCTTTTGCTTGTCTTCAAGCCAACGCCTATCTTGGGGACAGCTGCACGTCTCACGCACATGGGTCGTCCCATGCTCATCGTGTTTCTCTCAGCTGCATTGTGGGCTCAAGGCTCCATCATGCTGCAAAGGCACCCACTGCCGCAGCACCCACCACCCTGAACATCTGCCTCCTTGAGCAGGTGGGTGTTGTGGGAACGGGGAGCAAAAGGAAATCATTCGCAATGCACAATGAATTAGGAAAATGATTTATTTCTTCTGCATCTGTAGGCAGGCACAGGAGCCAAAGAACAATGAGGTGCATCCCCTGATCAATAAATTCTCTAGCTGTCTTTGAGCTTGGAAAGTAGAGGGAGAAGTTGGAAAACCACAACCCTGTGTGCCCACTTAGGAGGTTCATACCCCAGGCTAGAGGGGCTGGATCCCGCTGACCGAAGGAGGATTTTCAGTTCTTCCCTCAGCCGTGACCCAGGAACAGAGTGGCTCTGCCCAACCTCCTTCCCAGCAATGACCACCACCCTCGGTCCTTCCAAACCAGTTTCCCCACCTGCTGTTTCTCCAGCTGGCTTCGGATCCCATTGACCCCCCCAAAAAAAAACCTCAGACCAGAAACGATTCTCCCAAGATGGCTTGATCCATCCGGGGGGGAAACAAAGGCACGGCGTGGCTGCAGGGTGTCGGATCAGAGCCAGGACATCTCCCAGCCGAGCTGGTGTCCTCACCTCTTCACCTTAGCACAAATTCAGATGAGAGAGGACAGCAAGAGACTGCCACACCCCAGAGACTCAGGCTCATACCTCAGGCAAGAGCAGGCAGGAAATATTGAAGTCGAAACTACTGACGTGAGCCAGGGTTAGGCTCCAGGACTCATTCCCCTGGGGTGAGAGGGAAATTGAGTACTGGAGAGGCATCAGCATTTTTCAACACTTTTCCTCACTTTTTATGGCTCTTGGGAAATTGCTGCATGTCAGGGTCTTCTGGCTTTCAGCCCGCTGCTCCTGGTGCTGGAAGTAGACCTTGACCTTGCTTAGGTTTCGGACTTCCTTTTTGGAGCCGTGCCAGCGAGCGTTGATGAGACAGCACACTTTCTGGAGCCCCTTCTCGGGGTTGTGCTGGTAGCAGGACCAGAGCTCAGAGAGGCTGATGTTGTGGGTGGCCAATGTTTGAGCTGATCGCTTGGTGAGGAGCTTCTCGGCCAGCAAGGGCTGGAGGGAGATGAAGGACTCCAGGCTGGCTTGACTGAGGATCAGCCTGGGTTTCTTCACCAGGTCAATGTCCAGGACCTTGCACAGGTACTTCACGACGTTGGCGTTCTCCATGGCGCTGCAGTCACCAAAGTGCCACTGGAGGTGGAGTAAAGAGGCAAGACTGCCTCTTCTTGCTAGCTACAGAGGTTTTATTCTGGCACTCAGGAAGGATTTCACAAGCTCCTTGCCAGGCTCTAAGGGGAATTATGGGATGCTCCTGAAGGTCTGGAAGCACCAAGTGGTCCAGTCCTCATGGCTTAAACAGTGAGCAATGCAGGGCCAAGCACTGAAAGCCCTTTAGCTGTACTCACCATTGACTCCTCATCGGTGCTGTCCTCTTCAAAGTTGTCCAAGCAGAGAACATTGCTATCTGCCAAGGGAGGAAAGACGTGTCACCTTTCGGATGTGGGGTTGTCCACCCTGCAGTGAATGCCAGGGCTGATGGTCCCCTGATTGGCATCACCAACCGTGCTGAGAGGTGGCCCTGGATAGGGCAAGCAGGGAGCAACCCTGCCCTCAGGGTCCACCTGAAAAAGAACTGATTGCCCCTCAAGCCACAGATACAGAGTAGTTGAAGGAACAAAGTCTGGTTTCTCCGTCAGTCTCCACCAAACATCTTGTCTCTGAACAAGACAATCCGCTGGGACATAACTATCCTCCTGGGAGGTCTATGGAGATGCTGCAAACTGCTCTGCCTCGATGCCTACACCCCGTAAAGTCTACCTGTCGCTTCACCACTCTGGACACTGCTTACCTGATTTGTGAAGCCCGCTGTTGCCATCTGGCACGTCTTCCAGCAGGCTGTCCTCCTTGGCAACAGTCATGGGGAACACGGAACAGCCGGTCCCAGGCTGGTCCGAGCAGCTCGGCTGCTGCGGCACCATCTGGTTCCACCCATCATCGTTGTCTTCAACCTTCACCTTCACCGGCGATGTCAGGACATTCACATTTTGGACTTTCTTCCTCTTTGCGGGAGTGGAGGTAGAGACCTAAGTGTGCAAAGAGGAGCCCAGTGAGAGCGGTCCTGCGTGGTCAGGGATGGAGATGTCTTTTTGCTACCAGAGCACAGCCGAACAAGCTTGACCACATGGGTTTGTCCCCACCCAAAGCAAGTGCTCGGCTTGCCCAGATGGTCTCTGCTGGGATGCACCACATCCTCAGTTCTGGCATGAAGCCCCTGGCTCTCCTGGGCTGTGGGCAATCCAACCACCTTGGTCAAGGTCCCCTCTGCCTGACAAGGATCGGGAAAACTTTCTGCTTTGTTTAACGGCTGCCAAGGAGAAGATGGGAACCTCCCCTTACTGAGCTGGGGGAATAAATAATCTTTATCTTCCCGCTCCAGCCCTGAGGCTCCCAGGCTCTGCAGGGCTTGCAGGCAGGACTAAGCCCTTCTGATCCCGGGCTGGGAATGTGTGCTGCAGATGGGCAGCCCGGCGGTCACCAGCCCCAGTCCTGTGATGGCTGTTTTGTCCCAGGCAGACAGGTCTGATGCTAGACAAGTCCTTCACACACTATGGGACTGGAAACCAAAAGAGACCTTGCCTTCAACATCGCTGAAGGCCACTTCTGCTCGAGTGGGGCGCTGCCCTTCTCATTGGAGATGTGTTTGCAGGCCCCACATCCATCACCACCAGTTGCAGCGTATCTCCCCCGCCAGCGCTGGGTGTGGGCAGGGCAGGGTGAAGGCAGGAAACGACTCGCAAGCCACGGTGCCTACAAGAGCTCTTTACAGTGCCCACACCAACATGTCTCATCCTGAGATGTTTGCACCTTAGCCAGAAAGGTGCCTTCAGGGAACGCAGTGTGCCCTGGCTCTGCAGCCCTATTCCCAGCCAGCTTGGCTGAGCTCCTCTTTCAAAAGAGAACCTGGAAAGCAGCAAACAAATGCCAGAGCTCAAGCAACCTTGCAAGGGCTGGGGGTAGCCCCAAATTCCTGATGGGTAACCCCACGAGGCAGAAATCCCAGAGCTGTGCAAGCAAAACCAAGTCTCACCTGGTGGGAGTTTTCCATGGCTGGAGGTGGGGTGGCTTCTGAAAGAAGAAAAACCCAGCAAGCTGAGAGGAGGGTGAGTAACGCTGGGGACGTCAGAGAGCAGCAACAAAAGACTCTGCAGAAGGTGCAGGTGGCTCTGGGGCCACCTCCTTGGAAGGTCACCTCTTGGAGATGCTACCGAGGCTGAAATCCAGCAGTGAGCTTGCAGGCTGGGATGGGAGAGGTGCCCATTCTGCCCGGCCACCCACCAGCTCATTCACCCATCCTTGCACTAAAGCCTTTCCTCCAGCTCTCCTGTACGGGTTTGCTGCCCTCCCACCCATCCCAGACCCATAAGCCAGGAGGTCCCACGTGCTGGGAAGGAAAGAAAAAAGAAAATTAGTAGGATCATGCTGTTCCCGAGCAAGTTATTGCCATGCAGTGGCGAGGGCTCGTTCGCAGGGGAGATGCTGCCTTCCCAAACCCAGCAAAAGACCAATGCACCGTTCATCCCAGGAGGATTTATTGGCAGAACAAGGTGAGATGGAGAACCTGGTCTCCGTAGGGACCTCTAAAGGGTTTTCCACGCAGCCACAGTCCATGGCAAATGTTCTGGTTTGCAGACCCTCACTTCTTCCTCCGCTTCCGAAGTCTGGTGCTGGGCTTCCCACCACGCTTGCCCCTGGTGGGGTGCCTTGATTTGGGGCATTCCCCCTCGGAGGTTAGGCTGGGGGTCTCCGAGCACGCTGGGCTGGCAGTGGGGGAGGCAGAAGGGGGTCTGCTGGGGGAAGGGGCCGTGGCAGCCGCTGGGACTAACGGTTTGTTAATCTGTGGGGTGCTGGAAGGGAATAATTCCAGCAGGTTGGAGGGCAGCGATGGCCAGTCCATGTCTGGGGGGGGCGGGTCCCGTGGGCTGGCCATGGGCTGCATCGTTGGTCCCACAGCAGAGGCGATGGAGGCCAGGGAGCGGGACATGGCCTGGATCTCCTGGGTCATGGACATCAGGTGCTTGTTTGCCACGTGCTGAGCTTGCAGGAGGCGATCGCCAGTCTTCAGGAGCTCGTCTGCCTGCTGCACGTTGGACCTGGCCCAGACACCGAAATCTTCCTGCAGGGAGGCCAGAGAGTCCTGGACGCTCCTGGGAAGAGGCACGGTGTCCCCATGGGCTGACCTCGAGTCTTCCTCTGCTTCTTCATCCCTCTGCATCAGAAGGCCTGGAGGAGTGGGTTGGGTGGGGGGGATATCCCCTCCCTGGTCTGGACACATGCGTCTTCTGCTGCTGGAGGGGTCTGACACGGGGGCACAGGGCTGGTGGTGGGCAGGCAGCCCCATGGAGAGACCTCCATGCATTTGGCAATGCTCCTTGGGAGGCTCAAGGTCGAGGATCAGGGTGGTCTCATCTTCGAACAGGGAGTTGTGCTGGGGAGCGGAGGTACCTGTCACGGGGAGGGGGGCTGAAGGGAGCAGGAGGGGAGAATCAGGGCTTGGAGGGTCCTCCCAGCCTGCCTCGGCGGGAGTGGAGACAGAGGGACAATGCCTACCATGCAATGGAGATGCAAGGAGTGGGGTGGGAAGCAGCTTGTCCCCAGGAAACCCCAAGCTCCATGCAGGACATCACTCCTGGGCTCTTCTATGGACTGACTATAGCCCACGAACTTGCCCCAGGGAGCTCTGTGGTGGAAGCCCACAAAGGGCCAAGGAGGACACTGGTCATAGCCCAGGTCTGAAGACAGCAGCAGGGGGATGGAGCAGAAGACCCCGCAAAGTCTCTTCCTCCCATTGCTTTTTTCCCCTCCCATTTTCTGGAAGGATGCTACCACCTTCTGACCAAACCTGGATCCTCCAGCATGTTATCCCTGCACACACCACAGATACCAAGGCCTTCACTGTTCCCAAACCACCAGCAGCTCTGCCACAGCACTGCTGCCGAAGAGCTGGGGGAAGACCTGGACAAACCCAGGAGTGGTTGTGGACCTCTTGCCATCCCTGTCGGGGACTGCTCTCGGGGACCGTTTTGCCTTCCCGGTTGGATACGCCATCCCAAGGCGGTAGGTAATCAACAACCCAAAAGGGGAATTGCCCAGGACGGTTGTGCACAAAGGTTGAGCACAGGCAAACTGGCTGGAGATCTGAGGAGCAGAAGTGGTCACTGGGGGGCAGGACGCTAAGGCCTGGAGGACAGTTATGACCCCTGAGGGACCTGTATGTGTCACCAGCAGAAATGTTTCTCAGAGAGGATGCAGAGTTGATCCAACCCTTCCGCCTGCTCCCTCCTTGCCAACACCAGCCACTGCAAGCCCCTGCTCCACGCACCCCGTCTCCAGGTGCCACTCACCTCCCTTCTTCTTCAACCCACAGCATGGTTCCATCCCAAGCAAGTCACCACGTTCCCTCCCAATACCACTGCATTTGGGGGACCACCATACTCTGCAAGGGCCAGAGACAAGCGTTGCTTTGGAAGCGATGGATGCAACAACGGCATCCCGTCCTTGAGGGAGGCTGGAGTGTGCCCACTGCATGAGCAAAGGCTGGAGACACAGGTCCATCAAGTCACCGCGTGGAAGGAGACTTGAAACTCATGGAAAATATGGTCTAACCAGGGATTATAACCTTCAACTCTGCTTTTGGTCTCCCCACTCCCCAGCCCACCTGGCCAAGTGCCTCCTCACCTGGGTGCCCGGTCACACGCTCCACCAGCGCCTCCAGCCGTGCCCTGCACTCGGCCAAGTCCCCAGGCTGTGCTCGGTCCCCGGCCGCTGCCAGCTGCAGCCGCTGCAGCTCCTCCAGCGAGTCCTTGATGAAGGGCTGCATGTCCATCACCTCCTGCTCCGTGGCGTAGAGGTTCATCTTCTCCACCAGCCGCTCGCCCGCCTCCATCCGCTGCAGCACCCCCTCCACGCGCTGCAGCTCCCTCGCCAGCTCCCGCCGGCCCTGCTCCTGCTGCGCTTCCACCAGCCCCAGCAGCTCCTCTTCCTCCTGACGGATCAGCCGCACCAGCTGCTCCACGCGCTCATGGATCAGCTCCCGCATCTCCTGCTGCGCCTGCTCCAGCCGGGTGGCCTCATCCTGCAGCACCTCGTAGGTGGCCTCGAAGGCGCTTCTCTTCTGCTTCAACTCCTGCCTCATGGTGCTCAGCTCCTCCCGCCTGCGCTGGGTCTCGCTGTGGATGTCGCAGAACGGGGCGTGCTGGCTGTCCAGCAGCGCGCACGAGCAGCACAGCGGCTTGCAGCACTTCTTGCAGTAGATGCTGTGAGGCCAAGCACAAGCAGAGCAGTAATTCAGACCACGCGCTTCACAATTCATTCATTTATCAAATTGCAAATTCATTCCTTCATTGAATTTAAGTTGCCACCAGGTTTGGGCCAGGCATTTGGTTTTATACTCTCCCAACTGCAAAAAAAATATGTTGGTTCCGCAGTGACTATGCAAGTGTTATGGCAGACGTTCACCCATGCACCATGAAGGCAGCGAAGAAACGAGCTCTCTGCCCTCCCTCGAGCGCGTATTGGGGTTATGTATAAGAATATAAGACCAAAGAGTATCCTATCTCCATAAGATACCTAAGGCAAGAATATAAGAAGTGGGGAGTTGATATCATCATCCATCCCTCATATAAGTCCTGGTAGCCTTGGAAAATGGTGGGCTAAGGACATGCTGAGGCAGGGGTTGCATCTGGGCCACTGTGGCTAGCATCAGTGCTGGCCTCCAGCCCCCTCCCCTCTCGTTTGGACTTTCCCTTGAGGGCATTTAAACCTTGTCCTGCATTGCACCCGTGCTGTTCCCCAGATCCTCTCTAGGCTGGTCTAGCACCACCAGCAAAACACACCCTTCTCTGGTGTCCATCACAGCAGCTGAAGCAGCAGGCCTTCTTGCTGAGCTCCATCAACCTCATCCTCCTTACCCTAGCAAGGAGCACCCCATCCACTTTCCTCCCTCAGCCTACCCTGTCCCCACTCTCCCACCATCAGCTCAAACCCAGCTTCATCCAAACCCTTCCTCCGTGCCCTAGAGCCCACTGGTCACTACTTCCCGCCCATCTTCTCCACAACATGGTGGCAATCAGGGCAGCAGAGGGGCAGGGACGCCCTGCTCAGTCCCATCATAGACTAGCCCAAAGAGATTTGTGACAAGAAGCCACCCAGACAGGGACAGACCTCCTTAGACCTACCTTACATTATGGCTCTTGTGGTTTGGGTTGGAGCAGGAGAAGTTCCTGGTCCTCCTGGTGCCCTCGAGGAAGTCCTTAGCAGACCCTGCCCTGATGCCCATCAGCCTCTTGGCATCGTGGCTCTCCTTCTTCAGGTAGCGCTGGTGGGCCTCGTAGCACTTGGTGCAGAGGAACTCCTCGCACTCAGAGCACCAGAACTCACCGGCTTTCTTGCAGTTGTCGCAGAACAAGTCAACTCCATCCACAATCTTCTTGAAGACCTTGAGCCTGGCCTGCAGGTTGGTGAAGAGCAGGTTGTCCATGTCTGGGATGCCGCTGGCCTGCGGGATGGCCGTCTGGCACATGGGGCACTGCCCGATGGGCTTGTACTTGCTCAGGCAACTGAGGCACAAGGTGTGGAGGCAGTTGAGGAGCTTGAGGTTGGGCGATTCCTGTTGGCAGCCCTCGCAAAGGATGAACTGGAAATCATCTTCTAGGAGCTTGGGGAGGGAGGCAGGGAGGGAGAAGAATGAGCACCACGGTGTGCTTTTAAGAGCTTCTGAAACCACATCTGGAGCGGGGGGAGAGGTGACCTGCAAACCCTACTTGGAGCAACCAGTGAGCCGCCACTTCCCACCAGCGATGCCCAGGCCCTGTAAGCAGGCCAGAGATGACTCATGCCCAGTGCTAAGGTTGGACGGACAGGGCCCTGCCGAGCGCTTCCTCTCCCTCTAGCAAAGAGGAACCGGGATGGTCCCCTGGCTATGGGGCTGGGGAGGGCTGCAGAGGGGCAGTGCAGAGGATGGGGCATGGAGGAAGCATCTCAAGACCCCTGGGTGACACCCTGGCAGGGTGGGGACCATCCTCCCTGCCATCTCCCCACCCATCTCCCTCGCTCAGCCCATCCCTCCGGCTTTCTGCCTCCCTCTCTCCCGCATCTGGGCTGGGGGGGGGCTGGATTGGGGGCCACCCACCAAACCGGGGAGGGGGGGAAACACCCCAAAACTCTTATCCCCATCGTGTCGTGTCCCTCGCCCCCGGGGCTGGGGACTTCCTGGTGGCCTGGACCTCCCCCCCCAACACACCGTCCGCATCCCCCCGACATCCATCCCTGGACCAGCCGCCCTCACCCGGGTACCGGAGCCGGCCATTGCGGAACGGGCAGCGCGAGCCCCTCCGCCTGCACTTTCGGTTTCTTCCGCGTTGCAAATAACTCCTCCTTCCTGGCGGGGGGGGGAAGCTGCGCAGAGCCCGCTCCCAGCCCCGGCACATCCCTCTCCACGCCCCCCCCAACCCCCCAGCCCCGAAAAGCGCTTCCCAGCCGGCTCAGCCCTTCCCCGGGAGGGAAGAAATGCGGGGGGGGGGGACGACGACACCCCCCCTAAATCCCCCCCCAAGGAGCAGCAGCCCCCGGGAAATGTATTGCGGGGCCCCAGTGCCCTGCTGCGAGGGGGCTCAGGGACTGCCCCCCCCCCCTCCACCGGGGAGCATTTCCACATCCCTGTTGGTCTCGGGGGGGGCTGGCTGGGTCCTGGGTTGCCTTTGCCCCTTCCTGCAGGGCATCGGTACCCCCCCAGCCATCTGCACCATGGGGGCCACCCCAAAAAGGGGACAGACCACCCCAAAAAGGGGACGGACTACCAGGAGCACGTGGGGTTCACCCAGCCTGGCAGCCCCAAAAGGAGAAGGCACGGTGGGACACTGCCGTCACCTCCCCTCAGGGCTCTTGGTGCCTGTAGGATCTCCAAAGCTTTGTCCAGGCTGGTGCCGCCCAGCCCCAAGCCTTGAGGAAGAGATTTAGCAGGTGATTTGGCCTGATTGCCCCCACAAAACATTTCAGTTTTTGAAACATTTCAATTTTGGAAACGCTTCGATTGGCGAGCAGCCCCTTGCATGGCCAGGCCAGGCCAGCAAGACCAGTCAGGATTGTCCCACTGGTCCAGCAAAACATCCTGGGGGCTGGTAAAGCTGCCTGGAGCTCCCAGACACTTTAACCCCTGGGGTACTGGGTGCTGTAGAGGAGCTGAGCATCCCCAGAGAGACAGTGTGACATCCTGACAAGTCTTCCTCGCCGTGGCAGGACTTCATGTGTTCATCACGACCACACGGTGAGATGGAGTCACACCACACAGCCTCGACTGGCAGCAGCTCCCACAACCTGGCCAGCACATGGCCTCTTTACGCCGCACGCTGGGGACCCTTGGGGGAAACTGAGGCACCGAAGGGTGCAGCCCCATCTGCCTGAAGAAGTCATCAGCCCATCGCTGGCCAAGGGCAAGGCTGCAAATCAGGTTTATTGTCCATCGAGAGTTGATAGAAAGGAAGCTTAGAAAATAAATAAATATCTATATAAGCCTATATACAGTCCACACACTCCCGCGGACAGACCTCACAACACGCATGCAAAAGCACTTTGAAGCACAAATTAGCGCAATCACTTATGACAAACCGCTGTGTTGGAAAGGCTCAGGTACCTCCAGGAAGGTCGTTCCCCATATCACCACCTCTGCTCCTTCCCCATAAATGCCAGCATCCCATCAGCAGTGCCACGCTGGACCCCAACCCCAGCCTGCTGGTGGCATCCCAGCCTGGTCCAGCCAGCCCTCGTGCCTTGTTTCAGCTGCCCACCTCACCCCATGACTACTGTCCATGGCCAAAGTGTCCCTAAGCTCTTCCCAGTCCCATCTGCTCAGCTCACGTCCCTTCCAGTCTGGTAAAGCCAAGGACAAGGACACGCAATGGAGCTCAGCCTCAGTTTCCCCATTCAGGTCTTCACCCAGCTCCTACAACCTGCACGGGGAGGGCAGCAGAAGCTCCAGCAGGGCAGGGCCCCCACCACGCGGCACCCCTATATGTCCCCCCCCACTTTTGCACACCTACAAAGACACATGCACACAGACACACACCCACATGCATGCTCTATCTATGTTGCTTCACCGCCTTGACGAGCTCCTCCAGCTTCAGGGCAAGGTGCAGGTCACCTTTCACCTGCAGCCTCCCACTCATGTAGGCAGTCAAGGGGCGCAGGTCACCCAAGAAGAGGTCCTGCAGGTCTTTCTCTGCCACCTCCAGAATGACATCGGGGCTGCCCTCGGGCACGCCGTGGCCAGCTCTCCCGCTGCCTGTAGGACACAATGGGTGGAAGAGGGAGAAGCAGCAGGCTTCAGGATCCAACCTTGCCTTCTGGCCTTTCCCCCCACCGTTTCATAAGGATTGAGTTGGGCCAGATGACCCAATCCCAGGGGGATTTTGGAGCCAGGAGTCCTTACGGAGATAAATTTCTCTTGTGGTGCTCCACCAATGTACTGTTACAGTGGTCCACCTCCCGGCCCTGTCCTACTTTTGCCATTTTGTGCTGGTTTTGGCTGGGATAGAGTTAATTTTCTCCATAGTAGCTAAGTATGGGGCCATCACTCCAAACATACTCCTCTTTCTCCTTCTTTCCCCAGCTTTTTATTGCTGAGCATGACATCATACGGTATGGAATATCCCTTTGGTCAGCTGGGGTCAGCTGTTCCAGCTCTGTCTCCTCCCAGCTCCTTGTGCACCCCCAGCCTACTCGCTGGTGGGGTGGTGTGAGGAGCAGCAAAGGCCTTGGCTCTGTGTAAGCACTGCTCAGCAGTGACAAAAAAATCTCTGTATTATTATCAACGCTGTTTTCAGCACAAGCCCAAAACACAGCCCCGTACCAGCTACCATGAAGAATGTTAACCCTACCCCAGCCAAAACCAGCACACATGGCCACCAGGAAACCCATCAGCACCCATCAGGGAATGGATTAGGGTGCTGGGAGGACGTCTTCCAGCATGGCAGTGGCCCAAGGTGCTGCCCATGCATGTCCCTGCATCACTTACCCCCTTGGGCTGGTGGCATACAAGAACCAGCAAACCCTGAGGTCTTTGAGCCATCCCACTTGGCCAGCCACAAGGAGACCTGGCTGCCAATTTTCTATCAACACTCTCTTTCTGAAGGAAAATTCATGGGTTTAATCCAAAACAAATTATATTTTTGACTTCCAGGGAGCATGGACTCAAGGCCACAGTCACCAAACTGCAGTGCACAGCTGATGGAGCCTGGGGTGCTTTTCATGGAGCTACCAAATGGGCTTGGTTTGGGACCCTCTACCACCAAGCTCAGTGGGGTTCGCAGCATGCAAAGGGGGCACAGGCATGAAACACCCTCCCGCCTCCGACACAACAACCCCGAAGAGTGTTGACCTGAGGAGAGGTCTATGAAGTAGGTGCTCCGGGCGCCGCTTGGCAGGGTGATGTTGACCTGGTAGGACGCTCCCACCTGGCCAACCAGGGCCTCAGAGAGGATGGGCTCCACTGCTGAGAGCAGTTCTTCTGCGCTGGGCTTTCTCCAGGTGCTGCCGGTGGCAGCGAGGAGGGGAACGGTGGGAGGCTCCACCTCGTTCACTGTCTCCACGCTGTCTGCTGGGGACAAAGGGACAGAAGCGTGTTGAGGGGACACCTTTGAGTGGTGAACTTTGCATGGACCCACCAGTGAAGGTCTGTGGAGCAGAGAAACCCACTTATCCACAAGTTTCCAGCTAAGCAAGAAGAGGACAACATAGTTTTGCCAGTTTCTACTGCCTGCTCCTCTGTCTGCCATGGGTTACTCTTCCCCTGCTACCAGAGGGTGGAAAATTATCCCTGAAAGAAATAGCAGGGCACAAATTGGTGGAAAAAAAATAAATCCATGTTGCCCTGAGATGTGACTCTCTCATCAAGCTCAGGCCCTTCCCTATGTTCACCTGATGGAAATGCTGAGCTGGTCTTGAGCCCAGGCTCCTGCAGATCTGCTCCTGCCCTCCCCAGTCCCATCTCCAACGTCTCGTTCAGCAGGTTATGTTGTGCCACGTGCTGTATGGAGCTGTGCCCAAAGCGGTCCTCTGTCCTCCCCCCTACCAGCCTATTTGTGCTGTGCTCATAGGAGCGTGGTATCTCCAGACTTTGACTCCTCTGTCAAATAGCCAACAGACACAAAGGTCATCGGGCAGGAGGGACATCCCCCAGCAGAGAAGCTGTGGCCCTGGGTTGGTTACCTGCCTCTGGAGCACCGGTCCCGCTGCTGGCCAGAGCCAGGGTGTTGCTGAAGAAATGGGCAGCCAGCTGCTGAATGGTGCCATCCAGCCCCTCCAGCCCAGGCATGGGTGGCACGGTGGCCAGAGGGCCGACCAGGTTCTCCCGGGGCGGCTGCAGCACAGCCTCCATGCTCAGCTCCACCCGGTCCACCTCCAGGCCCCAGGACTTGGTCATGTCGTTGATCTCCAGCTGCAGAGTCGGGAAGAAAGGGAGAGGTGTTGGCAGCCCAGGCAGTACGACCATGGAGACCACCCACCACAGCAACCCCAACCATGGCCATTCCCATAGCTTCTACTTCTACTGCCCACCAGCTTTAAATGCAGGGTGTTGAACCAGGCTCAATAGTCCATCTCCTCCAGGCTGTCCACTCTCACGTTCAACACTGTTCACCCATTTGCCCTCCCAGCTTGGAGGAGGTCAGGACAGGTAGGACAGCTCTGTCTTGTTCCCCTTTCCGTGGCTCCATCCCAGGCCGGCCCCTTTCCTCGCTCTCCCCTGGGCACCTTGGCCTGGCATGGTGCTCCACCAGACAGCATCTCTGACCTCCAAACTACCCCAGACACCCCAGAGATACCAGTATATCCCCCCACCCTCCTTTTATACCCTTCCTTGTAGACATTCCACCCACAAGCTCGTGGCCTGGCCCAGGTCAGCTGTGGGCACTAGTCATCACCCCTCGGCCACCGCCCTGTCCTGCTTCTCTCCCCAAAAGCCTTTTCCAGTTTGCAGTCCCCCTCCAGACATTTTCCTGGTGGAAATACGGAGGTTGAATTTAAACCTGCCGACAACACGTGGGCTTTTCTGTGTGGCTAAAGCCCTTCGAGATAAGACACAGACCTCCAGAGACCCACATCTGAAGGTATCTGCTCCCCACTAATCACCACATCTTCCCAGCTCCCCTCCTTGGCCAGGTCCATGGCCAGATGGACTTTCAGCAGCTACAGCTTTCCCTTACTGTTACTTCCATGCCAAGAACCTGAGGGTCTGGGGAGCTTGGGGGCTCTTCACAGGGCTGGGGTAGTCCTCACCAGCAGCTGCTCCCCGATCCTCAGCTTTTCCACCTGGATCTCACGGAGGCTCTTCTTCACCAAGGTCTTGGTCATGGCGTTCTGCGCCGTCATCCGGGTGGCCGCGATGAGGTCCTTCACCATCATGACGGACAAGACAGGGTCCCACACCCGGAATTGGACGTCGGCACCCATGGAGATGACCGCCCCGTCCTTGGAGATCAGCTGGGGCAGAGAGGAGTTAGGATCTCTCTCCCTCTCCACCCCATGACCCAACCCTTGTGCGTAGGGCCTGGGAGCAAAGGCGTTCACGTCTTTCCCGGGGGCAACCAGCTCTAGATCTCTTTATGAAGAGGGTTACTAGAGACAAAACCAACCCAAACGATAAAGTTTGGGCTAGTCTGAACGATGAGGCCAGTTTCCACCACGAGGCTGCTATTGAAAGGCATCTGGGAAGGATAGGGATTGATGTTTTTGAGATGTCTCCAGCCAGGAACATTCAAAGTGTGCAAAGTCAAGAGGAGCTTTTCAGCTGCAGGCAGGGAAAAAATCCAACCCCCCCGAAATCCACCTGGCTCGGGTATTTTAGAGATGTGTCTCCATCCTGCCCTGAGGCCCATGGCAGCTCACCTTGCAGGGGGGCACGTTGAAGGCCCTCGTCCTCAGATCCACGCGCTGCCAGTGATCGATGAAGGGCAGCAGCAGGACCATGCCGGGTCCTTGCGGTGCCCGGATGCGTCCCAGGCGGAAGATGATCATTCGCTCGTAGGCAGGCACGATCTGGAACGGGAAAGTTTAGACCAGGACAAAAGCAAAACCCTGGGTCCTATGGTGCCAGGAGCAATGGGACTAGGGGCAACCAGGAAAGGTGTCACCCCCCATGGAGAACAGGTTGCCACCCCACTCCTCGCCTGCTTCCCTCCCTTACCTTCAAGGCAAACCATCCTGAGATGGGGAAGGTGACAACCATCAGCAAGAAGACCAAGGAGGTGATAATCCCATGGCAGATCCAGGACAACCAACCCTGGGAGGAGTCTGCAGGGGGATGACATGGGGGATGTACTTGCTCCAAAGCACCCTTCCCTGCCTGAGAACCCCCAACCAAGCCTCTCCCCCCGACCCTGCACCCCAGGGAAGCCGGCAGCATGGGGGGCACCCAGCAGCAGAAGTGGCAATAAAGGGGTAGGCAGCATCTCTGAGGTTGGGACTCACCTGCGGTATTCCCGGCCAGTCCCAGAGGATCTTGCTTGGATCCGAAGGAGAAGCAGCCCTTCTGGCCACCGTAGAGCCCGATACTGGACTGCTGGAAGCGGTCAAAGTCTCCCAAGGGAAGGGCCTGGTATCCCGACCGGCTGAACATGGTGCTGGTGCCTTGCACAGGACCCCACTCCTGGCGCTCGGAGCCCTCTAAGCCTTTCTTCCCATTGCCATCGCAGCCACTTCGGTAGCCAACATGGCTTCTGCCTGCCCCCAACCCGGTCCAACCTCCTCGCCCTGGGAGAGATGCCAGAAAAGAGCTGACAAGCCCTGCTGTTATGAGGAGGATGCTTGCTAGAAGAAATCAAATCCTTCAGGGGCTTTCCTTGCTGGGGTCTCACCCAGGCTGGGGACTGGGAGCTTCACATCCTCCCAGTGACCTTCTGGGCAGGAACCAAGCTGGGAGACAAAAGCCGTGGCCCCGCAGCCGCCTTCTGTTTCGCACCCCCTTGAAGCTGGGAGATAAACCTGGGGTGTCCCCAGCCACCAGCCCCGGTGGCCGTGGGGACCGGAGGCCACGGCGAGGATGCTGTGGTGGGGAAGGAGGGAGCTGCTGGCGCTTCCTGGTCCGCCTGTCATGTGGCTGCTGACGGCACAGGGACGAAACCGCTCATGGCTCACGGCTGGGTGAGTTTTTCCAGAGAGGCCCTGCCCGGGAACCTTTCCACCGGCCATGGGGAGGAGGATTGGGTCCTCCATCGTACATTCACCTTGGGGCGGGGGGGGGCTCCGGAGGGTTCCCCAGCCCCAGAGGGAATCGGGAGAGGTATTTTTCCCAACTATTCCCGCTCCGGCGGGGCCTTCTCACCATACCAAATCCCGCCCCTGCACCATCTCACTGGCCTGCAAGGCGTAACGGAGACCGGAGCAGTGCTGCTGAGGACAGGGGGGTGGCAATAGGGCAGGTTTAAACCCCCCCTGGCTGAAGCGGGGGGGCCCCAGACACAGCAGCAGCTCTTACAGCCGTGCCGGCACCCGGACACATACCCCAGCACAGCTCGGGGGTCCTGCCTTAGCAGCTGAAGCAGAGCTTTCCCATCTGACCCCCCTCCGGTGCCTGCATCCCCCCGGTACCAGCATCCCCCTGGTACCAGCATCCCCCTCCAGTGCCTGCACCCCTCTCCTGGTGCCAGCAACCCCCCCCCCCCGAAGTTCCCTCCGGTACGGGTACCCCCGGGCAGAGGCAAGGCAGGAGCAGGCAGGGCGGGGGCCGCTGCCCGGGTGGGAGCGGGGAACCCCGCCTCTCTCCCTTCCCACCCCCCCAGCACCCACCCCCCCCCGAAGCACCGCTCACCTCTTCCGCCCGAGGAACCCCCCCGCCTTCTTCCCACCAGCTCCTCCCTCTTCTTCCTCCCCCAGGCGGACTGGAGAAACGAAAGTCTCCGGTGAGCGCTGCTCCGTCCGAGCGTTCCCATGCCCGATAGCCCCGCCGCCCCCCCGCCGCCCGGCCCCGGCCCCCCAGCAGGTAAGGGGAGAGGTGTGTGGGGGGGGAATCCCCGTTTTCCTGGAGGGGGGAGGCAAAGCCTGGCCCCAGGCTCCCGCCCCCCCCCCCCAAAGGGAGCCGCGGGGATTGCCTGCTTCGGGGAGGGGGGCGTTGTTTTTTTAGGGTGCAAAACCAGTCGGGGAGGGGGGGGGAAGGACAGGGGCTGGTGCCAGCATCGCGGTGCTGGCCGGGAGGTTTTGCAGGAACCGGGGGGTGGGAGACACCAGTTGCCAGCCCCCCCCCCCTTTCCTTCCCCGCTGGCGGAGCTGGAAGAGACCGCGTCAGGAAAGCGAAAGTCACTTCGGAGCTTGTGTGGTGGGTGGCGGCGTCCCCTCCCCCCAAAATTCCCCTGAAGGAAGGAGGTTGAGGAGAGGGGAGGAGACCCTGCGAGGGGCCCACAACCCTTTGCAGCCAGCAGAGAACCTCCCCGGCAGAGCACCCTTCGCCTTGCCGGGGTGCAGCCACCCGCTTGCCCTCGACGGGGTGGGGGGATGGAGAGGAGCTGCTCACCCACCTTACGGCTCCCTTATGCCTCGCCCGCAGTGGGGCGGGTAACGTGGGCTCCCCACGGGTGGGACCAAGCCTCCCGTCCCCTCCGGCTCACACGCTTTCCCCCGGCATCCCACTTAGACGGAGATGGTACTGCTGCCCCCATGGAGACGGGACCCCAGGCGGGTACACCCCCGTGCTCCCCTCCATCCCACCCGCCTGTGGTGGAGGATGACTTCAAGTTCGTCCTCTGCGAGGGCTGCCAGCAGGAATCGCCCAACCTCAAGCTCCTCAACTGCCTCCACACCTTGTGCCTCGGTTGCCTGAGTGAGAACAAGCCCATCGGGCAGTGCCCCGTGTGCCGGATGGCCATCCCGCAGGCCAGCGGCATCCCCGACACGGACAACCTGCTCTTCATCAACCTGCAAGCCAGGCTTAGCATCTACAAGATGATCAACAGCGGTGGCCCGAGCTGCAGCCGGTGCCAGGGGGAAGTGGCGGCGGTGTGGTGCTCCGAGTGCGAGGAGTTCCTCTGCACTAAGTGCTTTGAGGACCACCAGTGGTTCTTCAAGAAGAGGAGCCACGAGGCCAGGAAGGTAGAGGAGCTTCGTGCTGAGTCAGCTCATCGGTTCCTAGAAGACACCAGAAAGTCCTGCAACATCTTTTGCTCCAGTCCCGGTCACGCCAACCAGGGCCACATCTGCAGGTGAGAGTGGTGCCTTGTTTCCAGGTCCCATCCTGCACCGAGGGCTTTGGGGTTGCTGTTCCAGGACCAGGTCTGCCAGGAGGGCAGAGCTAAGGGGGTTTCATCACCTGCCTTTGGAGAGGGACCACTGCAACCCTGGCGAGACCCTGGGCAGGAGCAGGGTGTGATACGGGGCTGGCAGGTCCCTGGGAGGAGGGAGGGGAGCAGAGCTGGGTTGAACACCCAGCTTCATGCCCACATCTGCTGCTAGGGATGCGAGGCAAAGCCCTTTCCCACCCCGTGCCTCAGTTTCCCCTCTCGTTAAACTCCTCAGCTGCCCCTTGAGGGAGGGGGAAATCACACCCAACACAGTGGAAACACTTGTCTCCCCCCTCTCACATACCGGCTTTGAAGGACGCTCCCGTTTCCTTCCAGCATCTACTGCAAGAAGTGCTGCAAGCCGCTGTGCTGCTCGTGCGCGCTGCTGGACAGCCAGCACGCCCCGTTCTGCGACATCCGCAGCGAGACCCAGCGCAGGCAGGAGGAGCTGAGCACCATGAGGCAGGAGTTGAAGCAGAAGAGAAGCGCCTTCGAGGCCACCTACGAGGTGCTGCAGGATGAGGCCGCCCGGCTGGAGCAGGCGCAGCAGGAGATGCGGGAGCTGATCCATGAGCGCGTGGAGCAGCTGGTGCGGCTGATCCGTCAGGAGGAAGAGGAGCTGCTGGGGCTGGTGGAAGCGCAGCAGGAGCAGGGCCGGCGGGAGCTGGCGAGGGAGCTGCAGCGCGTGGAGGGGGTGCTGCAGCGGATGGAGGCGGGCGAGCGGCTGGTGGAGAAGATGAACCTCTACGCCACGGAGCAGGAGGTGATGGACATGCAGCCCTTCATCAAGGACTCGCTGGAGGAGCTGCAGCGGCTGCAGCCGGCGGCGGCCGGGGACCGAGCACAGCCTGGGGACTTGGCCGAGTGCAGGGCACGGCTGGAGGCGCTGGTGGAGCGTGTGACCGGGCACCCAGGTGAGGACTTGCTGTGGGGATGGATCCAGCCACTCCACAGGCAGGGGGGACACGGGCCGGCTCAGAAATCCATCACCCAAGGTTCAGAGCCAACCGCTGGGCAGGTTTTTCCCGGCTGGGCTGCTGCTGGGGCCGAGCGGGAGCTCCAGAGGCTCCGGTTCGGGATTGCAGCCCTGCTCTCTCCATTGCAGGTACCAATTCCCAAGCCGTCCCCATGGGTGAGGTGGCCCTGGATAAAGACCTGGTGAGATGTCCATGTTTTGTCCCGCCGCGCTGCCGCATCAGCTGAGACATGGATCCCATTTTCCTCTTACCTTTGCAAGCTTTTCCCAAGGGAACGCCTTCCCCTTCCCAGCCCATCACTCCCATTGCTTCATTAACCACACACCCTCAGGGATGTTTCTCCCCGAGCAGAGAACCACCTGCTTGGTGGCCATCATCTCCCACCACCCAGGCATGCTCCTACCCCATCCCACTTCTCCGAGCCTGCTGCTCATCCCTTATTTTCCCTTATATTGGCCTTGAGCCAAGCCGGAGGGCTGGGCTGTGCCTCAGTTTCCCCCTTGCTGAGGACGTTGCTGTGCCCCCTCGCCAAGCTCTGCCTGCCGCTCGGGGACCCCCCAACCCTGCAGAGGGGTCGATGGCCTCGAGGATCACCGTAACGCTGCTCCGTACTCTCTCTGCAGCAAGAGGAGCTGGTCCAGCCCGAAAGCAAAAACGTCTTGCCCACCTTCACCATCAGCCTCGAGATGATGCAGACGAACGCGGTAAGAAATCCCCGGCCAGGCAGGAGCCTTTGGGGACCAGGAGATGCCACCCCGGCACCTTACATCCCCCGTACTCTCCTCTTTCCAGGCTTTTCCCGTCACCACGTGGCCCAAACGGTCACACTGCATGGAGAAAGGCAGCCAGATCTCACCCAAGATACTAAAGCTGGAGTGCGACAACACGCCGGTCCCCGACGATCCCAGTTCAAACCAGTGGGATGGCAGAAGGGGTCCCAGCACCTCCATCCTGAACCGGAACAGCAGCAGGATCCCTGCCGCCAGCAAGCACACTGATGATGCAGGTGGGGACCGGGGACGTGGCCCTCTTCATTACCCCATCTCTTCCTCCTCCCCCTATGGGGGTCCCCGTCTTTCCCAGCCTCTGCGCACCCCCGTGCACTCGGAGCCTTGGCCAGCCCCCCCGGGTCAGAGAAGCAGAGGGTGGGAGCTGGTTCCCAGGGGCGTAAATACGAGAGCAATGCTTTGGGGTGGACGCAGATGCTCCATCCAGCTCCACGTCCTCCCTCCGAGGCGGCCAAAACCCAGGCCTAGGGAAGAGCATGGCAGCAGGGCAAGCGTGCAGAGAGACTCCCCTGCCTCCTGCTCCAGGAGCTCTGGATTTTCCACTACCATTTTTAGCAAATCACATTTTCTTCCCCGAAATCACCCAGCCCCGCTCCAGCCTGCTGCAGCATCTCCCAGCGAGGGATCCCAGGCTCAACTCTGCAAACAGGAGGGAGGATGAAATACATCCCCTGGAGATGCTGGGACAGGGTCCATGGGGTGAAGCAGCAGCGGAGGGGTTGCCCCCACCTTGGGGCGCATCCGAGATCACCCAAGGGCTGGGTGGTTCATGGTTCTGGTAGAAGCGTTTGCTCTTTGCTACAAAAATCAGGAGATAAGATCAGTGCCCCCATGGGAAAACCGGTGTGATCCAAAAATCAGTCTTGAAGCTTCAGCATCCTCCTGTTTCCTCCCGCAGAAGATACCAGCGTCATCATCTGCAGCTCAGAAGACAGCGAGGAAGACACAGCGGTGAGTGTAACGCCAGAACTCCCTCCTTGCTGAGCCACGCCGCAGGCAGAAGAGGCAGCTGCACCCCAACCATCTCTGGGGTGCCTTTCCCTTTCCTCAAGCCATGCTCAGACCTGAGCCTCCTCCCTTCCTGGCATCAGCCAGAGACTCCCTCGTGCCTTTCTCTTCCCCTTCGGTTGCTCCCAACCATCAGGGAAGCCGGGCCATCCCAAAACTAGTCCTCCTGAGCTGGTACCTCCTGGTATTCTGGAGCAGCCGGGGTCCTCTCTCGCAGGCAGCGAACCCCACCTTGATTTGCTCTGAGGTGGGATCCCACACCAGGCCCTTTGGAGTCGGTCCTTACGGCCTCTTTCTTTCCGCCTCACTGGGAAGGCTGTTCTCAGCTTTAAAAAAAAAAAGTAAAAAAAAAAATCAAGTTTCATCTAAAAATCAAGTTTGCGAGTTGAACGTAGCATCCATGCTCCGAGAGTTCATCAGTCCTGTGCCTACACGGGGCTGAGAAGCTCCTGGGAGCCACCAGAGCAGGTAGGGACCATCTGAGCATCCCCAAAGTGACATTTCCGAGCTCCCTGCGGTGACGTTTCACAGCACCGATGCTGCAGACTGGTGCGTGGCATCCAAACGGCCCTGGCCGAGGTGGTTAGGTGAACCAAGGGCATGGGATCCCTGCTGAGATACCCCAGCACCAACACGAGCAGGGGATCCCTTTGGAAATGGAGGTGAGCGCGGCTGATTTGGGATCGGAGAGGGTTGGGTTTCCAGCGCTGGCTTAATATGGGGTTAACAGCCCCCCCCCTTTCCTTTTTTTTTTTTTTTTTTTTGTATAAATTAATGCAGAAGCTCTTCTTACTCTTCAATAAAGCTGTTTCCAGATTAAATCCAGCCCACTGCTGGCTTCCTTATTTTTTTTTTCTTTGCTGTTTTTCCTTGCTTTTCTCAGTCATCTCTAACAGAGAGGGGGAGAAAAAAAAAAAAAAAAAAGAGAGTTGTGGAGCTAAAACCCTGTCCCCACTCCCTGCTAGCGCCAAAAAATCCCAAGGCTGGGGCTTTTGGGGATGTTAGCTGCTTGCTGTGAGAAATCCCTGCGTGAATCGGGTGTCCTTTGGTATGATGTGGATTTAAGGGTGTAGCAAAGGCGCAGGCTGAAAAAAAAAAAAAGAGAAGTTCCAGGGGTATAAACATCTGACTGATGGTCTGGTGCTGGGCACTAAAAAAAATGCAACCTTGAGAGTTGGGAAACAAAAATGGTTTAAAGCCTGAAAAAAGGGGAGAAAATAGCATCTGAGTGAGAAAAAAATGCAGAGCGATGGTCTGCAGGTGAAGGTGCCCAGGTCAGGGGTGCAGGATTGTCCCTGGGAGAAAGAGGGAGGAAACCCAAGGTTGGTTGGGTGTATTGCTGTCCTACTCTTCCCGTAGGGAAATGTTTGCTGTGGATGTCCATCCCTGCTGAGGCTGGGCAGGGGACGGTCGGTGTGGCTGCTTTTACTCACCCTTGGGAAGCACCGCTGTAGGCACTGGATGTGCTGAGCCTGGAGAGGCACCGAACGTTCTCCTGATGTTTAAGTCCAGCGGTATCTCCTGTGGTGAGGTCGCTCAGCCACGTTTATGTCCCTCCATGACCTGCATCCACATGAGATGTGCAGAAAGGGACAGCAAGTCCCCGGACCTGTGCGTTGTGTCCCTCTGGCCACCGCCTGGATCCCACCCACCGCTTAGGACGAGCTGCGTTCAGGACTCTGCTCTTGCTCACTTGGCCCAGACCCTGGTTTTGGGCTCTCAACGGGGCTCCCCATGGCCGGCCCACTCCTGAGACACAGCACGCACCCAAACCATCCCTGGTACCCTGCGGGTTTCGTGGCGTTGTGCACAACCAGGTCCTTGCCCGTGGCCGATGGTGCACCCAAGGGTGCTCCTCATGCCTTCCCAGCCAGGTCCAAGCAGGTAGGTGGGACTGGGCCCCCTTCTCCACTCTCTTGCAGGCCTCCAGCAAGCCCAGGTACAGCAAGGAGCCCTCCAGCCCCACATGGTTCGAGAGCAGCACCTCACCCCACCGCAGCACTGGCCCCACCAGTCCCTGGGACGACGGGTTGGAGCTGAGCAACTTGGTGTTCCTCAGCTTGAAGGTTGACCGGAAAAGTGAGCATTGCCTTCTCCAGGCACAGGGGGCTAGGGGGGGATGGGTAGAGAGGATCACCCCCAAATACTTACCCCAGCCTCGTCCTTTCGCCTCCGCAGCCCAGCACATCACGGAGGTGGCAGCAGCAAATGGAGAGCACACTTTCAAGACGCTGATTCAGACGCCTGAGTCGGTGCTGGCGCTGCTCTCCCAGGGTGTCCCCATGGAGGTGGGGATGCAGCACCTCCTCTGGTACCTCTCCCTGCTCCCCAGGCCCATCCTCATCGTCTATAACTTCTGGGCACCAGAGCTGCCCGCTCTCTTTAAAGCCCTGGATGCCATGGGCAGGAAAATGGACTTCTGCCAAGTTGTGGGTGGTTACGTAGATATGTTGTCCTTGATCAAAGAAAAGGTGCCCAAGGCCCCTTCCTACAAGCTGAAGAACCTGCTGAGAAGGCACCTGCAGCAGCAGCTCAAGGAGGGCAGCGCATTGGCCACGGCCAAGGCCCTGCAGGAGCTGTGGGGGACCCTGCAGCTCCCTGCCCACGCCGACGCGGGGATGGTGCTCACCCACTGCAACCTGCAGAGCTACACCATCCTGCAGTCCTTGGTGCAGGAGAAGCTGCTCACCAGGAGGGCAGCCAAGATCCTGGCCCGGCGTAACCTCATCCTCTGGGAGCTGGAAGAGGCTTGAGCGCAACCATGGGGTGAGCTGAGCTGGCCAGGTCTCAGGCTAACTGCTCCAGGGATGCTCACCAAGGGATGCTCACAGCAGCATCAAGCAGGACTTTTGCAGACCCTCTCCACTCCCAGCATGGAGCTTAAAAGGTTCAGGACCCTGGGTCAGCTCTAGGGGGAAGAAACCAATCAATCAAATTAATATCTATATAAAATAAATTGCACAGCACAGGCCAGCGTAATTTATTGGGCGTCTTCACCCCTCCTTTGCCCAGCCAGGTGGGAGGGGACATACCCTGCCTCCCCCCCTCCCGGTGGTGACAGGCAGAGGTTGGCAGCGGTGTCCCCAGCCGGTGTGCCAAGGCAGTTTTGGGGACACACCGCCAGGTGTCCTCTTTGTACAGCCGCACACGCGCGGGTGTGCGAGGGCTGGTTCCCGTTGCTTCTGCACGCAGGCTCGCACCCACTCGTGCACACGCACAGCCCACTCGTGCACACTCACGCACCCCTGGAAGCCACCGGTGGTTCCTCCCGTACATGGGAAGGTATCGCGACCATCACCGGGGCGTCTGGTCTGCTGCATTGGACACAGGAGGAGAGGGGTGGGGAGGGCCACCAGGTCCTCTGGGTGGCTCGAAGTGGGTGAAGACGGGCAGGAAAGGGATGCGGTGAAGTTCTGCTCTCCGAGAGGGTGCGGTGGGAGCTGCCAGGCTTGGAAAATTTGGGGGGGGGAGGATGGGGAGGAAGCGTGACCCCCCATCTTCTGGGAGCCCCCCGGGAACAAGCAGTGGCCCAAACGCAGCTATGGGCTATTGGAGCTGGGTCTTGGCCAGCGAGGCGGCGGTAGGCAAGGGGGGCTGCCTTCCCCCTGCCTGTCCTGCCTGCTGCCTTCCCCGGGTATTCGGGTCCTGCCACAATTGGGATGGATCCGGCACCACACAGCAGCTTATAGGGAGCGATCCCAAAGGATTTCCCTGCAACTGCGTGGTGGCACGCAGGGTTTGTCACCGAATTCAAAACCGTGCCACCTCACCCTGGGGATTCTCTGGTGGTTGATACGGGGTTGTGCGCGGGGAGCAGACCCCATCTGTCCGCTGTCACCGGCCTCATCAAAGTCTTGTAAAACAATAACAAAGTCAATGGGCTGCGGGAGCCAGATTAGCTGTTTCTTTGCCCTGAGCTGCCATAAAACTCATTCATCCGGCTGGAAAAGGGTTCATGGCTGCGAGGTGAGCACAGCGGCACCCAACAAGCCCCACCGCTAGCAGAAAGGGCTGCACCCTGTGGGGTGAGGGCTCCCCCAAAGGTCCCACCAGCTTCCATCTCCAACAGGCAGCTTCTACACACTCGAGCCCCGCTTGGACCTTCCTTCCACCCACAGCCACCCCACGAAAATCCCCCTCCAAGCCAAAGGTATAAGAAAGAATGAGTCTCTGTTTTTTTCTGGGTGGTGGGTTTTTTTTAAGAGCAATAAATAACTTTACTGAATTAAGCGAATCTCCTGAAATGATATATAATATGCTGCTTGCTTGATTGGCTGTTATTAATAATGCATTGCTCAATCTAAACCATTCATAAAACGACTCCCTGCTAGCCCCGAGCAAAGTGCTCTGGGACTCGGGGGGGGGGGAAGGCAAGAAGCAGCAGCATAAATCCTTTCTGTTTATGAAAATGGATTTCTTCCCCCAACAATCATGCAAAACTAATTAGAGCCAAAGGGCCGGTTCCTCTGCATTCGATTACGCTCTGCGAGATCGCTCAGGTTGGCTGGCCGGGGTGGGTGGAAATCCAAGGCAGGGCAAGATGCGCCCTGAGAAAGGTCACCTGGATGATATTTCTATTAAAAACATCATCTTGCTCACATCCAAACAGGTTTGCATCCCATGGACCACCAAGAGCAAGGGCGGGGTGGTCAGGACTCTTAAATATTTGGAGGAACAGTGGGGCAAAGCTGGGGGAAGCCTTGTCTAGATGGAAGGAGAAGCCACATCATCTCTGGCCAGCCAGGATGCTCCCAGGGTGATGGCTTGATGCACTCACCTGAATTTGGAGGAGCTGGCTTGGGGCTAGAAGCTAGAGAAGCCAGGAGAGCCTAAAGCAAGGGCTTGGCTTTCTCCTCCTTAAATAGGCAATGTCCCTGAGCAGCATGGTGAGGAGGGCTCCTCCCTCAGACACCAGTTGGTGGTTAATGGTGTAAATCAGCAAACCCTTATTGCCCACAATGGTGACCCAGTGATTCTTCCAGCTGGGAAGCTGCCCTCATTTATTGCCCACAGTGGTGGGCAACACCAGGTGCGGACCTGACCCCCCACCTCAGCTTCCACTTGTCATTTTTAGGAGCATGTTGAAATGTAGGGTGTCTGGGGCTGAGGCAGGTGAGGTGGACAGTCACAGAGCCTGCTCTTCCTTCCATCCATCCACCCATCCATCCATCCACCCATCCATCCACGCCTCCATCCTCCACCATCCTCTCTTGGAGCTCTCATCTGAGGGGACTGAAAACCTGCCACAGAGCACTGTTGTTATTCCCCACGCTCAGCCCATGGGAAACTGAGGCACGAGTGGTGACATGAACCCCACACATTGTGTCTGCTGGCGAGGTGGATGGATGATGTAACCCATGCCATGCAGCTTCACGCTACGATGACCTCAGGAGTGTATAGGTTGAGGTCTGGCCCTCAGAAGCAGGAGGAGGGCTGTGTTATCCATCCCGGCACACGTGCCTTGTCCCGTGACCCATTTCTAGCACAACATGCTGCCTCCAAATGCTCCTGAAATGCTGCCACCGTATCTAGGACACTTGGGTTTCTTCCTCTTACATGATGAATGAAGGCATCTTGGGAAGAGCTCAGCGTAGTGCAGTGGATAGCAGCCAAGCCAGAAAACAAGCATCTTCTCCATGTTGGCCACGTCCTTGTGGCATTTTAACCTACTTTCACGCTCCTCAAAGCAGACTTGCAGTCCTGTGTCTCCCACCTGAGCTCTGCAGCCCAACACCCAACCGTGGGTCAATACCATCAAGGGCTGAGCCATGGTCCCTCAGCCCCGTGGCGGCGTGGAGAGCTTGGGACGTGCAAGAACCTGACACGCAGCAGCGAGGGGTGAGGAGCAGGCACATCTGACCTGCTTGGAGATTCTGAGCCCCCAGGTGCTGCCCCACCGACCACGGGACTCACTGCTATGGGGCTTGGGAGAGGCTGACAGCCCGTGGCCGTTCAGAGCAGAACTGGAGGGGGGAAAAAAAAGCCCATAAACCACAACTCCAAATGTCTGATGCCGTAATTCCCTGAGCTGCAACTTGCTAGTGCTTGGGAGAGTGTCACGGTAAGGGTGAGGGCATGCTTGGGCGACCAGCCAGCCGCAGGGATGGGAAGGGAGTGAGTCATGGCTCAGCCCTGAAGATGCTGAGAGCACCACGGCAGTTCAAACACCGCTCCAGCGGGAAGGGAGACACGGAAGCGCTGCCCTGCAGATGTCTGCACTGGATTTGAAGCAATGTCTCCTTCCCATTTGACATCTCTGCAGACCCCTGTAGCCCCCTCAAAGTGAGGTTGCCTTGTCCATCTGCTTGGGACAGTCTCCTGGACCGTGCCCAGGGCTTTTCGGGGGGATGGCAGTTGGACTGGGCCAAAACTGTGCCGGGGAGCATGGTGACAGCCGTGGTGTAGGTGGCCACGGTGCAACTCTGGGACGGTGTTGGTTCGCTCGCACAGAAACAAGGCGGTTTTGGTGGCAGCACATCAGCCAAGCGTGTCAGCCACCCACCAGCTCTCACATCGCAGGGCTGAAGGGAAACTGAGGCACGTCTGAGGCTAGCCGCTTTGGTGGAGGTGACCCCCGGGCACCAGGCGCCAGGCTGGGGGGCTTTGGACATGGCTCCTGGGAGGGCAGAGGTG
This sequence comes from Grus americana, assembly GCF_028858705.1. Classification (NCBI taxonomy): domain Eukaryota; kingdom Metazoa; phylum Chordata; class Aves; order Gruiformes; family Gruidae; genus Grus; species Grus americana. The sequence goes on along the minus strand of NC_072861.1, from coordinate 3,321,351 downwards.
CCTGGAGCCGGCATCGAGGATCAGGCCCGGCATTTTGCTGTCAGATGCCTTCCCCTGTCTGCCCCTCCTGCCATCACCGCCCTTCTCCCCCCCACCCCACACCCCCCCCCCCCCCGCTCCTCGTCCTTGCGAGAACACGCCCATCCCCGTGGCCTCGGGGCGGGGACGCGGAGCCGGGCTCCCACCGAAGAAGAGATGACCGGGTTTTTACTCTGCCTGCGAGCGAGCAGGGAGACGGCGAGATCCCCCTGCCCGACACCCCCGGGGGTCCCCACCCCCGGACACCCCCGGGACGTGGCGGGGGGGGGGGGGGTAACCCGCAGGGCAGGGCCGCAGCTCTAGGCGGAGCCGCTGGCTGTCGCGACAGAACCGGGCCGGGGACACCGGGAGGACCGGGTTGACCCATCCGAGCCCATGCGGAGCCCTCCCCGGTCCCCGCCCCCCCCCCCCCCCCCCCACGGGCAGAGCTCCCGGGCGGCGGAGGGAGAGGGATGGGGGGGGGAGGATGGGGGGTGGCGGGAGGCAGGAATCGATCCCGCGCCCAAAATCAATGATTTCTCGGGTTTCTCATGACGGGGGGAGAGGCGAGGGGCAGGGCCGAGGCTGATGGGACGGGGGGGGGAGAAGAACAGACCCCCAAGTCGAAGCAAAACTGCGGAGGGGAGAAGGGGCTCCCCGTTACCGCGCCTTTCCACGGGGGTGAAACCTTCAGGAGGAAGATGAGGGAGAGCGGCCCCGGCCCGGGAACCCCCCGCAGCCCCCCGTGCCCCCCGTCCCCCCCCAATTTCCTTCTCCCTCCGCTCAAATGCTTAAAAGCCGTTTGCATTGCATTCACGCCCTGCAGAAAGGGAACCACCCGCGACGGGACGGGCTGGGGCTGGGGGGGGGGGGCGCGGCACACGCCGCACATCGCCCCGCAGAAATACCGCATCGGGGGGGGGGGGCAGCACCGGGGGGGGTGTTACCGGGAGGGCTGGCTCCCCAGCCCCGGTTCTCCGGCCGCAAAACGGTTTCCGAAGGTTGCGGCCCCGCCACGTCCCGGGAGGACGCGGGTAACCGTGTCCCGCATCTGCCCCGACGGCATCCCGGTCCCTCCGGAGGGGAGCGGGGGAGGCGACCCGGAGGGAAAACGGGGACCGAGGGCTGGGGACACACACACACACACACACTGAATTCATGGCTGCTGCCAAGTGCTTGTGAGTTGTACTCGTTGCTCTACGGGGAGGGCGTTTTATTATGGGTATTATTATTTTTAAAAAATTTTTTTTTTTTTTGGGGGGGGGGGGTTGGGGGTGCCGCGCCCGCCCCGGGAAGCAGCCGGTTCCGTCCCTGCCGGAGGCTGGCGAGCGGCGGCGGTGGGTGGGTGGTGGGATGGGAAAGGGGGTGGCGAGGAGGGAGGGGGCAGCCGTGCGGAGGGGGAGGCTGGCAGAAATGCTAATTCCTCCCTTCGCTCTCTCCTCGGCAGCCCAGTGCCCGTACGGCCCCGCTCCGGCTCGCAGCTCAGCCCGGAGAGGTGCGGGGGTACGGGTGGGGTGTCCCCCCTCGTGTCCCCCCCCCCCCCCCCCCCGCGCGCCCCTCACCGTCGTGTCCGGGCTGGAGGAAGCTCCTCCGTGCCACAGGGACGTGAGTCGGGAGAAGGATGCGGAGAACCGGTAACGGCGAGGAGAAGGGCTGCGTGTTGCTTAACGCCACTTAGGAGCGGGTAAGGTGCGGGGTCACCCCCGGTGCGGGGGGGGGCATGGGCAAAGGGGGGGTCAGGGGAGAGAGGAAAATAGGGAAGGAGAAAACTAGGGAGAGATGGAGAAGGGAGGGAGAAAAGTGGGGGGAAATAAGAGGGCAAGAAGGCTGGAAGGAGAAAGAATGAAAGAAAAAAGAAAAGCAAAAGAAATAGTAGAAAAGGGAGAAATTAAAGCAGAGAAGAAAGAAAACGAGATTTAATTAATTTTTTTTTTTGGAGGGGAAGAAAAGCAAAAACAAAACAAGAAAAAGAGAGTGAGAAGGGTGGGAAGAGCCAGAGGAGAAGGGGAGGAAAACGGGGGAGAGGAAGGGAAGGAGGAAGAGAGGATGAGAAGGAGCGAGGAGCGAGGGGGCGGCAGCCGGGGGGAGCCGGGCACAGACAATGGGGCACGGCCCCGCCGCCGCCTCTCACCGGGCGGGGACCGGGGCCGGGAGCAGGGTGGGGAGAGGGGGCGGGAGCCCTGAGAGCCCCCTGTGTCCCTTGGCAGGGGGAGATGGCCCCGCTGCTGTCCCTGTGGCTGGTGGCCCTGCTCGGCCTGGCCCGGGCGTGCCCCGAGCCCTGCGCCTGCGTGGACAAGTATGCCCATCAGTTCGCCGACTGCGCCTACAAGGATCTTCAAGTGGTGCCCACGGGGTTGCCCTCCAACGTGACCACCCTCAGCCTCTCGGCCAACAAGATCACCTCGCTGCAGCGGCGTTCCTTCGTGGAGGTGACCCAGGTCACCTCCCTCTGGTTGGCGCACAACGAGATCCGTTCCATCGAGTCCGGTACCTTTGCCATCCTGGTGCAGCTGAAAAACCTCGACATCAGCCACAACCAGATCGTGGATTTCCCCTGGCAGGACCTCTACAACCTAAGCGCTCTCCAGCTGCTCAAGATGAACAATAACCACATGGCTCTGGTGCCTCAGGGGGCTTTCCACACACTGAAGGACCTCCGGTCCCTGCGCATCAACAACAACAAGTTCACCGCCCTTGCAGAGGGTATCTTCGACTCGCTCACTTCCCTCTCCCACCTGCAGATCTACAACAATCCCTTTGAGTGCTCCTGCAAGCTCCAGTGGTTGAAGAAGTGGATGGACAGCACGCTCATCTCCATCCCCGAGAAGGACTCCATCACTTGTGCCCTCCCGGAGCAGCTCCGAGGGGTGCCGGTGGGGAAGATCCCGGACATGCAGTGCACCTCGCCCACCGTGCAGCTCACCTATTACCCCAACCTGGACACCACGGAGCTCTTTGACGGCTTCACCCTGACGCTGCACTGTGCTGTGACGGGCACCCCACCGCCTGAAGTGACCTGGAAGATCCGCACCTCCAGCCAAGCCCTGGAGCTCAACGGGAATCCGAAGGAGAGCGCTGGGAAAGATCTCCCCAGACAGGACCCCGAGCGTTTCTTGGTCTTCAAGAATGGCACGTTGGTGATTCCCCACCTGAGCAAGCGGGAAGAAGGCACCTACACCTGCCTGGCCACCAACGAAATGGGGAGCAACCAGACCTCGGTCAACGTGGCTGTGGCGGGCACCCAGAAATACCCGCTGCAGCCAGGGAGGGACCCGCTGGGGGGTAAAGCGCAGCCAGGTGACAAGAAGCCTGGGGCTAAGGGAGCAAAGAACAGCGTGCTCATGCCAGATGAGAGGAACAAACCCCTCAGTCCCACCCGGCAGAGCAAACAATCCTCAGCAGCTGGGACAGTGTCCACGGGAGACGGGCAAGTCCCTTTCCAGCTTCCACCCTTTGAGAAGAAGTGTGGCTCCACACAAACCAGCAAGTACATTTCCAACCACGCCTTCAACCAGAGCGGCGACTTCAAGCAGCACACATTCGACCTGGGGGTGATCGCTTTAGACGTGTCAGAGCGTGACGCCCGGGTGCAGCTCACACCCACCTACACGCAGCCTGAGAAGGTCCACCTCAGGATGCTCTACCTGTGCCAGGAGAGCAGCCAGGGCCACGCCTTGGTCCAGTGGTCCAAGATCGAGGAAGGGGTGAACTCGTACTGGTTCCAGGGCTTGAACCCCGGCACCAACTACTCTGTGTGTCTCACCTACCTGGGGGAGGACTGCCAGGTCCAAGTGGTCTTCACCACCAAAAAGGAGATCCCCTCGCTCATCATCATCGTGGTTGTGAGCATCTTCTTGCTGGTGCTGGCCACCTTACCCCTGATGGGAGCCACGTGGTGCCACCTCCTCTCCAAGTACCACGGGAAGACCTACAAGCTCATCATGAAGGCCCAGAACCCAGACCAGATGGAGAAGCACATGGCTGCTGACTTTGACCCCCGCGCCTCCTACCTGGAGTCTGAGAAGAACTACAATCCCAGCGAGGTGGGGGAAGTGGATGCGGAAGAAGAGGACGAGGAGGAGGAGGAGGATGACGAAGGAGGCAGGCGGAGGAGAAGGAGAGAAGCCGAAGGGGCTCTGGAGCTGGAGCGAGAGGAGAGCGTGGCGGCCAGCTCCATGGCAGAGTCGCAATCCAAAGCCAACGGCGAGGAGTTTGAGGTCCGCTCCGAGTACAGCGACAAGCTGCCGCTGGGTGCCGAGGCCGTCACCATCTCCCAGGAGATCAACGGCAACTACCGGCAGCGCCCTCGCTGAGCCTCCCCGCACCCCCTCCTCCTCCATCCCCGGTCCCCACTTCCCCCCCCCCCCTCCCCCCCCCCCCCCCCGCCTCCCGGGGCACCACCGCTGCTTCTCCTCCAAGGAAAGACCGAAGCATCCTCAGCAATGCCCGCCTGACCTTCCTCCTCCTCTTCTTCCTCCCTCAGGCGGCAGGTCCCCGGGGAAGGGACTTCGCCCCGGGGATGCTCGATGAGAGCGGGACGTTTCTCCCACGATTTCGTTTCCGTTTTGGGCACCGGCGGTCCTCGCTACCGGCTCGGCGGCAACGCCGCAACGATTGCCGGTCCCCCGCCCGCCTCTGCCCTCCGCTCATCCCGTATTTTCTTTTCCCTTAAAGGAAAAAAACGAAAAAAAGAGAAAAAACGGGTAAAAGAAAAAAAAAAAAACAACCCGTTATCCTAAAATATTTTTTTTTTTTTTTTCTGGAAACGGTTCAGTCCTCGCGGGTCCCCGCCGCTCCCTCAGTCCCCGGTGAGTCCCCTCCGCTCCCCGGTCCGGCCCCGCCGAGTCCCGGTGCGAACCCCGCCTCTTCCCGGTGGGTCCCCACCGCTCCCCGGCGGTGCTCTCCGCTCCCCGGTGGGTACCGGGGCTCCCCGATCCCTGCCGCTCCCCGGTGGGTACCGGGGCTCCCCCCACCCCGGTGCGGTCCCCGTTCAGCACCCGGAGGGGCTGGACAGCTCCGCGCCCCCCGCCCGCTCCCCGGGATGGCGGGGACGGCCCGACCCCCCCCCCCCCCCCTCCGGTCCCATCCCGCCCCCCCCGGCCCGGCGGGACCCCTCGATGTGTGTTGGGTAGAGTAGCCTTGTAGCCAAGTGTCTGTGCCGTAGACGCGCCCGTGCTGCTGGCCGGCGGGTGGGGAGTGGGGGGGAACGACACGGGGAGCCCGGCCCCGGGAGGCGAGTGATCACCGCCGCCGCCCCCCAACCCCCTGCTCCGGTTCCCGGGATCCCCGGGATCGGTGAGAGCCGCGGGCGCCTTTCTGCGAGCTTCTGTCTGTGAAAGAGTCAATAAAAGGGATTGAAAGTGGAAGCGGGTCTGTGCTTGATGGGGGCGAGGGGGAGGTTGCGCCCTGTAGCCCCCGGGCTCTGCCCGGTACACCCCCCTGGTACAGCCGAGGGGACCCCGAGCAGGTGGGAGACGGTGCGGAGACACATCGCCGCAGCTACAGGCGAGGCACGCACACACACACACTCTAAATTATATATATATATTCCTACACCCATACGCCATGCACCCATGCAGTGTATATATTGTATTTCTGTATATACATATTATATATAATTCACAGTCATTTTATATCTATAGATACACATCTATGCCGTACAAACTCATTTTATATACATACACATATGCTATGTATACGCACAAATAATTGTTATACGCACTCACATTTCGCATGTACTCACTCTATATACACAACATCCATATACCTAAATACGGCATGTATATGAAAAGATAATACACCCAATATAGACTCTGTAGATACATTCTCTACAGACTCCTATATAGAAAAATACAAACAATATTTGCCCCCAGCACGTAAACACACAGTCTCTACGTACATACCAATGCTTATACACTATATACGTACATATGCAGTGAGAATATACAATATATGCACACAATATGTATAAGCTCTATATACGTACGCACACACAATATGTATGCTCAGTATACGTACAAGTACACGCTAAATACCCACACTACCCATTTATACACATTTCCTTTTTCCGTGCACACGCATATACGCCCAACGCTTGTCTCCTCTACACGCCCTGGGCGTGTGTACGTATATGCCTACATTCCCCGCACCGTGCCGCCCCACAGAGCCGTGCCGGGGGCAGGACGGGGCTGGCTGGGCAGGGGTAAGTGTCACCCCGGTCCCCAAGTCCTCCCAGCCCCGAGACCAGGGGGTGCTAAGCAGGTTCCCGGTGGATTTACACCCCCTCCCCAGCCCTCTCGTCCCACTGATGATTTAAGCCCACATTTACACGGCAAAGATTTAAGGCTGCCTTTGATTGCTTTTCTTATCTGGAGCTACAAAGCCACATGCCCTCCCCGTGTCCCCGCTCGAGAGGAGGGGTCCAGCTGCCTTGTGGGGATGGTCACCCACTCACCAGCACCCACGGGTGACCCCTGAGGCCCCACCGAAGCCCCTCACCCTCCTTAAACACAGCCTCCGCATCCCAGCAGAGCCCCCCCCCCCCCCGAAGCAAACACTCATTTCTCCATCCTCCAAAGGACGGCTTTCTATTTTAAGTCCGGCCTCTGCATCCTTCTCCTGCGGCAGGGAACGTGGGGGGAGACAGACAAAGCAGGTCGGCACGCAAAGAGGCGGCGGGCAGGGGGGTGCCCGCCCAAATCCCCCAAATCCTGGGAATCTGAGCCTGCTTCGCAGCAGCCCAGGTGTTTGCTCCAGCTGTTAAAACCCCGTGCCAAGCCGAGACTCCCCCTTGTAGACAAATCCCCTTCTGCGGATACACTTATAATTGAGTTTCGTGCTCAGCAACATATAAGGAATAGAAAAAGAACAATCATTTCTGCCTCCGTTTAATTAGACGCTAATAGATTTCCCCGCCTAACGTATCTACAGGGAATCTGGCCGTGATGAGCTACCTACCGACAACGAATTACTCTGAGATTTGCTCCTTTTCAGGAGGGCACTAATTAGCACCCGGTGCCCAAAGGCACGAAAAGGGGTCAGGGATGGAGCTCTGCATCCTCCCACCCCCTCCACATCCAGGGTTTCTCTAGGAAAGGGTTAAAGCATCCCAGCGGGGTGGCTCGGTCCCTCCTAAGGCATTAACCCTTCCGCAGAGCCCGTCATCATCGGTGGGACGTGCCCACGCGTGACGGTGACGAGCTCGCTCCCACGCAGCCCAGGCTGTCACACGCTTATGGTGTCACCTAAACTGTGGGAAGGCGTCTGGCATCCTCTGCCCAGGACAGCCCCAGAATAAAGAAGCTTTCATCCCCCCTGCCCTGCTCCCCTTCCCCAAATAATCTCTTATCCCGGATCAAAAATTGAAGGGAAAATAGCATCGCTGTGTCCCCTGCGCTACGGTCACCGGCAGCACGACAGCTCTCACCCGCTGAAGGGGTTGTGCCTCGGTGGGGTCACACATGGAGTCTGGGGTCCCCGTAGAAGCGGTCAGAGCAGCGCCTTTCATCTGCTCTGTGGGTGCGAGTGGGCAGAATTAGGCTCTGCAGTCACCCCTGCTCTGCATCCTCCACTGGTTCAGAGACCCCGAACCCTCCCAGACGCGCTCCAAAGACGTTCAGGATGTGCTTCACAGCACGGGGGGCTGATGGACCATCCGCCTCCAGCCAGACATCAGCCTGCCCTGCTCCAGGATGATGGGCACCAGCGACATCAACCCACGGGGCAGGGGGGGGGTCAGGAAGCAACCTCCATGCTGGCCCTGCCTGTGAGAGCATCGTACTCATGAGGGGCAGTGACAGCCCCCCACAAATACACTGTAAAGCAGGTCCTGACCCTCACGGAGAAAACCCCTAGCTCACCCGGCCCGCCTGCACGTCCCGCAGCAGCCATGCTGCCAGCCCGCCCGATGAACTGCTCTACGTGCAAAATAATCTCTTTCTCCCTTGCACAACACTATTTTTAACCCCAAGCCTGTTCACAGCCTGGCCTCAGCGACAGCTGCGTCAGCACAAGCGTGAAGACAGCGAGCTGTGGCTGGGATACATGGAGTTGGAGCTTTTTCTGGGGGGGGTCTGGCCCCCCTTCTGCTCTACCTTCGTCTTGCTCACGGCCTTTTCCAAAGAGGGTCTGGCTGGCTCTGGGCTGGAGGTCCTTACGTCTCTGCAGATGCCTCGGTGCTCCCACGCTGCCGGCAATCTGCACGGCGCTGCTCCATCGCCAGCCCCTCCAGAGATGCCCCAGTTTGGCCAGTGGATGAGTGCGGGAGCGAGGACCGCTCAGCACCCTGGATGGCCACCCCTGCCGAGCGAGCGGTCCTGCCAGGCTGGAGGACAAATGTCCCGTGATCTACTTTTAAAAGCTTTTATCTGCAGTTAATTGCAGGGCAGAGAGGTGGTTCCGGGTGACCTCCTTGTACCTCTATAGCTTGTCATCCTTCCTCCTGTGACCCTCACCAGCCTCTGGGCACCCACCCACCCTCCTTCCCACCCTGCCCTGGCCCCACACAGCCCTACAGTGGGATACCCTGCCACCCCCGAGACCCCAAAACCTTTCACCCCTTCTCAGAGGCAACTCACCAGCCAGCAGCCCCCCCATGTCCTCCAGAAGCCGTTCGACCCTCCACCCTGTCCCCCGCACGTCCCCTGCAAGGGGTGGCACAGGATGAACTCCGAGATATGGAGCTGGGGCGGGGGGGGGGGGCAGAGATATGGATGCTCCCCTAGCTCCGGGGGTGGAAGGGGGGACCAGGCTCTGCTGGGCTCCGGGGGGAGGCGGGCGGGCGGAGGAAGGGCCCCCGCAGCCGTTTTCCGACAGCGGGAGTGGGTCGGTGCCATGGAAAACAAAAGGGCCCGGGGGACGGGGAGGGGAGGAGAAGCCCGACGAGGGCCGAGGGAACCAGCCGTCCCGTTTCCCCCCCGTCCCCGCCCTTCCCCGCCACCTCCAGAGGAGCGAGGACCACCGGGCTCCATCCCCCCGAAGCTGCCGGTGAAGGGGCAGGAGGGACCGGGGAGGGGGGGGGGGTCGGGGGATCGGGCTGGCCGGGTTGGGGAGGGAGGGAGGGCTGGATGGTTATTCACGGCTCTGGTATGCGGCGTGCCGGCCCTGCTCACACCGCCCCCGGGCTGCCTCGGCAGCGGGGCAGCGAGAGAGGCGGCGGGGAGAGGTAACGGCACTCCCGGGGAGGCGGGGGGGGGACAGAGCCGCCGGGAAGGGGGGGGATTTGGGATGGGAGGAAGCCGAGGTGGAGGGGTGCTCGGGGAGCTCAAGCGATGCGGGAACCCCCCACCCACCCCCCCGCGTTTTCCCGGCGGGACCTTCCCCCTCCCCCCCCCCGCATCCCGCATCTCCTGGGGGGGGGGGGGGTGTGTGTGTGTGATGGGGAGCTGCCCCTGCAAACCGGGACCGGCAGCAAGTTGGGCTGGGACAGATAGGGGACACCGCAAAATTACACCAGCCGGGGGCTTTAAATGCATCAGCCAAGGGGACACCCCCCTCCCTCCCGCACCGCTGGGCTCTCACCCCTCTATCACCCCCAGAGCCCTCGGGGTTCCTTCCCCATCCCTTGAACCCCGGTCCTGGGGTGGTCTATCCCTGCAAGACAGGGCCCTTTTACCCCCCACCCCCACCCCCCCGTTGGTGCGCAGGGCTTATTCAGCATCTCCATTGCCAATAAAACATCTCCGCCCCCCCCCCCCCAGCTTTAAATGACAGGGTTGGGGACTGGAAGGAGCGGTAAAAACTTGCCTACAAGGCAGAGACAAAGGGGTCTCGCTGCCAGCTCCTCGCAGAGCCGCAGTTAACCTCTTCCCTGGTGGGACACAGCTTCCAGACGCCGGGAACCAAGCGTGCACAGTCCCCTTTGCGAGACGAGAAGGAGAATAAGGAGTTAGCTCAGAAATATTTCGCTCTAAAAGACTTCCAGCAGCCAGGGACCCCACACTCGCTTGCTGAGGGGAAAAAAAAAAAAAAAAAAAAAAAAAAAGCACTTGAGAAGCTGGTTTTTTCCATGACATGGAAAAATATGGAGATGGGGGGGGGGTTGGTTTGAGGTCTGAAAGCGTGCTGAAAATCTCAACAACTTGATGGTTTGGGGGAAGGCTGGTTGTGAAAGAGCTGTGGTTGCTCCATTTCTCCTAATTCCAGCCTCAGCAGGGTAAACTCTGAACCCCCAGTTCCTGCTTTTCATCCCAAAACCTTGGGAAACAGCATCCTGGGGGGGACTGGTATTTCAACAAAGATCAAAACCAGGCATTTTCTAGTAGGGGAAGGAAAGGGTTTAGGGGGAAGTTCCCCGCTCACATAGGTAGTCAAAGGCTCTGCTCTCGGCGAGGAAATGCCTTCCTTGGATTAGGGAATATTTCAAACAGCCTTTTCCAGCTGAAGTGCTGGGAATAGTCACATGGATGCTTCGCTGCTCTGCTGCTTCCTCTTAGCGCACGGCGAGAAAAAGCAGATCGCCATCTCGGCTCGACCCGTCCCGTTCATTTCGCCCCCATCTCTGTTCCCAGGAGGAAGGATGAGGCCCCTGCTCTGCTGCCTGGGGCTGGCTGCTCTCCTGGGACCCTGCCTGGCCTGTCCCACCGCCTGCTCCTGCTCCACCAAGAAGAACGGGCGGCTGTTGGCCGAGTGCGCCTACAAAGATCTCCAGGAGGTACCCGAGGGGTTGTCCTCCAACGTGACCATCCTCACCTTGTCGGCCAACAGGATTGGCTGGTTGGGGAAGGGCTCCTTTGCCGAGGTTCCCGAAGTGCAGTCGCTGTGGCTGGGTTACAACCAGATTGGGGTGGTGGAATCGGGGGCTTTTGCCTTGTTGGTGCACCTGAAGAACCTGGACCTGAGCCACAACAAGATTGCGGATTTCCCCTGGCAGGACCTCCGTAACCTCAGCGGTCTGCAGATCCTGAAGATGAACAACAACCGCCTGGCCGGGCTGCCCCGGGACGCTTTCCGCTCCTTGAAGGACCTGCGCTCCCTCTGGCTCAACGACAACGAGTTGACCACCCTGGCCGAGGGCACCTTTGATAACCTGCCCTCCCTGTCCCAGCTGCAGATCTTCAACAACCCCTTCAACTGCTCGTGCAAGGTCTTCTGGCTGAAGAAGTGGACTGAGAACACCTCCGTCTCCATCACCAAGGGGGGTTCTACCCTGTGCGTGGCTCCCAGCAGGCTGAAGGGCAGGGCGGTGACAGACATCCCTGACCACCACTGCGTTGCCCCCTCCGTGCAGCTCACCTACCTCTCCAACCTGGACAACACCGTCATGTATGATGGCCTCACCCTGACACTGCACTGCAGCGTGGCGGGCAGCCCTCCACCGGAGATCAGGTGGAAGATCCAGACCTCCAGCCGCCGCGTCGAGATCAATGGGCCCAATGTGGCGCGGGATGGAAACGTCAAGCAGAGCCAAGAGCGCTTCTTGGTCTTCAAGAATGGCACCATGGCCATCCCCAACTTCAGCAAGGAGGATGAAGGCATCTACACCTGCCTCGCTGTCAACGACGTGGGGACGCGGGATGTCTCTGTCAACGTGGCCTTGGCTGGGTCGGAGAATCCGGCTGAAGACCTGCTCCGAGATGACCCCCAAGCCAGCCACCTTGGGGGTCAGAGCTGCTACAAGGGGGATGAAATGGATCCCTCCGGTGCCGGAGAAAAGCTGGTCATCATTTACCACATGCCAAGGGAGTCGAAGAGCAGGGCTGGAGGAGCGGGGCCCCAGGTCCACCTGGGAACCCTCCTGCTGGTTTTGGGCATCGCGCTCTGCTGTTAAAGGGAGGAGGAAATGGTGCCTTAGGGGGTTCCCCCTCTTTCTGTAGCATTTATCTTCACGTAGTGCCATGCCTTTGCTGAGCTTCTGGCGGTCAGGAGTCAAAGGGGGCCAAGTCTCAGGCCCAGGGCTGGTAGTTCAACCCCTCCTTAGATGGGGGTCAGGGCTGGGCTCTATTAGTTGAGAGCTTTAAACAAGCTCGGGTGATGTAGAGCAGATCCTCACCGTGCTGCTGCTTTCCAGGTGTCCAAATCTGCCACCTCCTGACTTATGCCCCTCCTGAGACCAAAGCGCAGCTGCAGGATTAAAGTCCACCCTCAACAGGGTGACCATCACCCATCCCCAGAGCCCACCACCACAAGCCCTCCTCCACCCACAGCAGTCAGCTGCGACCAGGGAGGGGATCTCTCGCAAAGAGGATCCTGTCGGTCCAGCGGCACCAAAGATGACATCCCCGCCACGGCCAGCGCCTGGGCCCTTGGCCGGCCAGCCACATCCTTCCTACCACCAACCTCATGTGAAGCACCAGGAGCAGGATGACCAGTCCGAGAGAGGGGGAACAACCTGGGCACGGGGTCCCCGGGGGACAGAGATACGATGAGTACGGTAGGACACGTTGGATGTGGCCACGGGCTTGGATCGGGTCATTTTTGTGGAGCAGGAGAAGCTTTTCCACAGGCTTCATCCCTGCAGGAGCACAAAGGGCTCCTGCTGGCTGGGTGCTGGGAGCACCCAGGGTGCCTGCACCCTCCCTGCATGTTGCAGGATCAGGCCTTGCCACCCTCGGTACCTCTCCCAAACGTGACGCAGCTGATTTCCACCCCCCCCCCCCCCCGCCCCTCTCCTTCCCTCTACACCACTGAAGCCTGCGGTCCAAAACGCTCGGCTGGGCTGGACCCACCGAGCTGCCCTACTCCGGCTCCGACCCCGGCAGGGAGGGATTGAGCCCAAAAAGAGCAAAATAATTTCCCAGCTCTCCTCTCTGATGGGAAACCGAGTGTGGGCTGTACGACGAAGCGGGAGGAAGAAAGATTGGGAAAACCCAGATGACAGAGAGAGAAACTGAACTGACCTATAAGCCATAAATACACTCCTTAAGTGCTTTAGCATTCCCACGCGGGACATATATACCATACCCGGCTGCCCCAGGGTGCAGGGGGACCCCTCGTCTCATGGCGGGGGGCTGAGCATCTCCATCTCCCCCACCCCGAGGCACGGGCGGTCCGGCTCTCGTGCCTTCTGCCAGTCCTCGCCTGCGGGAGCTGGACGGACCCCTGCAACTACCTTTGCCTTGTAACCAAAACTGTACGGACAGCAAAGTCCCAAGCACAATAAATACCTTTTTTTTAAAAAAAAAAAAAAAAAAAAAGCAAGCTGCTGTGTGCTGCCTCTGTGCACCCCCAAACCCAGCATCATCTGGGGTACCACAGCTCAGCACCAATCCCCTTTACCCCACCCCACACCATAGCATCCTCCCATGATGACCCTGGGTACCCAAACACCCCCCCCATCGCTGCCTGCGGCAGGCAGGGGAAGGCAGAGAGGCCAAAACCAGCTGTCCTGGAGCCTCAAGCCCCCACACAAGCTCTCCAGCCCCACGGTTCGGTGTCCAGCCAGCTCGTAGGGTAAGGAAAGCGGCAGCCGAGGAGCTGCCACACACCAACACTGTCCGGGTACGGCGCCGAGGTCTCCGTGGGGGTCCTGAGGCAGAAACAGCCCAGAACCGGCCGAGCAGCTCCTCGCACGAACGGCTTTGATGCTAACAAGCAGGCACATATTTTTCCCATTACAAGCAGAAAGGATGAAAAAAAAAAACAAACCCCAAACAAAAGAACCAAACCCAAAAAAACCAAACCCCCACATCACGGCTCCGACGAGAGTTTTGGTTTCATTTTGTAGGATACAACTTTTTACATCAATTTTATCCCAGCCAGGGTCCTCCCCCTCCCTGGCTGCCTGAGAATAGGCGAGTACAGGAACTTATTCCTGCAACCTTGGCTGGGAACAGGGTTTGGAATCTGGGATAAGGATAAAAAAAAATAATAATATTTAGGTTCCCAGCAGCCCTAAGCCATGTCTGAAATCCTCTGCTCGCCTTGCAGAGCTGCTGCTCCCCCAGCTTTGCTGGTGCGTGGCTGTTTTGTTGCCAGAAAGGTGAATTCCTCCGCGTTCACCAGGTTTACTCATAGCTTTTATGGCAAATTATTAGCGCTATTAAGCTTTTCTCATTCATAACAAACCAGGGCACCCTGCCACCCGGCTCCTGGGTTGGATGAAGCAGGCGATACCGTGGTTAGCATCACCATCCCCACTCAGCACGGCCACCAGCCAGCACAAGTCCGGGATGCCGCAACCCCCACCAGCTCCTCTCCCTCCCTCACGTTCGCAAAATCACAGCGGGACCCAGACCCGAATTTCCATTCCCCACGTGGGCAATTTTTTATTAAGGGCTCTTCTCAGCCAGATCACCTCCCTGAACCTCCTCGCCATCTGCTCGAGGTTGGGTGGAGAGGACTGAGGATGCACGGGGGGCAGAGCTATCCCACGGCCGTACCGATTTTGGGGGGGTTAGAGAGGGGCCGAGAAGCCACTACGAAGAAGAGGAGCTCAATTCACCCCCAGGGCACCCTGCTTATGTCAAAGAAGGGAAAGAAAACAAGCAAACCAACGAAGCCACCTCCTCTCTTAATCCCAGGGCTGTCATCTCTCACCTCGGTCCCAGGCCACCGCCTGCCAAGACATCTCCAGGAAGCCTGGGGCAGGGCTGCGTAAACAGATGCCGAAATCCAGCTCCACCCCTGGCCCCGAGCTGTGAAAGTTTTTGGGGATTACGAAGCTGCCTTCAAAGCCCCAGCGCCTCGGAGGCTGGAGATGGGTTCGGAATGGGCTGCAAGGGACACCCCGGCACCCACCAGCACCTCATCGCTCCTGTGCTCGGAGGCGCAAACCCCAGAGCTGGGAAGGCAGCAGGAGTTACACCTCGGGTTTCTGTCGTCTTAAAAAGATCACAGATCCGCCTCCGGTGCCACCGCCGTCACCCAGTTTGGTGACATCGTGCCAGACAGTAATCAAATAAGATTAAAACAGTGTTGGTCAGGGCGGCGGATGCGACAGGATTTTGAGCATCCAAGCGCACCGGGTGGCTGTTAGGGCAGTGCCTGGGGGCAGCATCCTCTCTCTTCGCCAGGGTGGAAAGGGATGGGGGGGTGGCTCCCATCCAGGGAGCTTCAACCTCACGAGGAGATGCCGGGACACTCTAGGCAAACCTCAAAACACAGGGCTCAGGCTCGTTCACCCCCAAACGCCACCAACGGTGCTGCAAGGGGGCATGGGGTCCTTTAAAGCCCATGAAGAGCGGGTCTGCTGACCTCCGAGGAGGTCCCTGGGGCGAGGGGCTCAAACCCCATTGAGCAGAGGGGATAGGTAGCCCAGCAGCCCTGCTCCATGCAGGGTGGGCTGCAAAGTCTCAAAGGCACCTGCTTTAGCAAGGCTGAGGTGTTTGGGGTGGAAGAGTAAGGAGCCACCAGTACGACTTAGCAAGAGCCCTGCTTGCTGCCCGCAATGGTGGGCTGATGCCAGGCATCCTCCCCGCCACCAAAGTCAGGATTTTCAAGGGACACATCGTGGGAAGAGGTGGTCCAGCAACACCTTGAATACCTACCTTTGGTGCTTTAGCCACAAAACGTCCTGTTTCAGTTCCCATCCTTTATGGGAGCTGTGGTTTAGGGGCCAAATGTTTTGATGGGAAAGCAAACCAACTGAAATTTCCCCAAGGTGGGGAGGGGAATCGCAGATTTGGCCAAGCAGATCCACCATAAAGCCTCTGCTGAACAAGGTCAGTCCCAACCATCACCCAGAGACACGGCTACGACAGTTCTGATGTCCCTCCTGCCAGGTCTGGCTTATTCGGGAACAGCCGGGAGACCAAGCACACTCCGAGCATAGGAATGAGGTATGTGATTTATTAACCTTCCCCGACTTGGCACGTCCAAGCAAGGTGTAAAACAGCTTTCTATGGATTCAAGCGCAGCTCGCTCAGAGGGTCACTGGCCCTGGGAAACCGCTGGCTTTAAATAAAACAGGGTGGCACCGAGGGGACAAGAGTTACGGGGAGCAGAAAACTAATGGTTCTGCAACCTCATGGGCCAGAGCAAGAGCAGATGGGGAATTCAGCCTTCCATAATATTTTTTTTTTTTGGGGGGGGGGGGGGAAGAATCCTGGGATTAGGTACAGTGCCTGAGGAGAGCCAGGATCAGAACTGAAAGGGAGAAGCTGGGGAGGGGGTTGGCAGCAGGACCTCACCGAGATGCGGGTAGCTGCTCGTGCTCAGTGTGGCCGAGGAGCCCTCCACAGACACAGACACACACCTTCTGTCTCTTTGCCACGCGCTGGAAAGGCAACTGGTTGAGAACCGGCGGGCTCATTGCAGGAGTGACTCTTAAGAAGATGTTTCTGAGATGCCTGAAAGGTTTAGCTTGGCTCATCAACCACTCTCCATCTAGGTCAGGCTTGGAGGTGACCCATTCGCCTTGGCTGCGTCTTCACCTCTAGACCTTGATAGTGGCTCAGCATGGACCTAGAGCTAAAAACCAGCCCCCATCATCGCTGGAGAGGGACCAGAGGCTCAAGAGGGGCAAGAGGTGCCCAAAATTCCTGCCAGTGCAAGAGGAGTGTCAACGGGAGACAGGGATGGGATGGAACGGGAGCGCGTGTGGGAGGCAGAGAGAGGTGGGGGGCTTCTCTAGAGGTCAGGGCTTGGGGGGGCTGAGCTGGGTGCCATTGGCCGTGGGGTCGGAGAGGGCGGTTTTCCGGCAAGCAGTCAGCGAGGGGTTGTTGAGGAGGGTGTAGGCCAGCCACCACCGGGCTCGGCTCTGCTTGAACCTGGCTCTGCTCGGTGGCACCTTCTTGGGCTGCATCAGCTGGATGCCTGAAAGGAGATGTGTGTGTGTGGGGGTGTAAGATGACGATTTCAGCCCCGGCTCCCCCTTGCTGGGACTGCCCAGATGCCATCTACACCCTGGGGTGAAAGCAGATGAGCCCCATCCTCCCTTGCACGGGCAAAGGAACGGGAGCAGCTCCGAGGATGGAGATGGTGACGCACACCAAACAGAGGACATGGCATAGAAGTGGAGGGAGCAGCAGAATCACAACCCTAAAAGGTCCCTTTACCCCAAAAGCATCTCTAGAGGAGCAGCAAACCCACAGAGGAGACCCCAGTGCCACCCCACAGCGATGCCTGTACATCCCCCTGTACATACATGGGAAGGTCTCACCTTCTTCCACGTTGCTGGCCCGGACCCCCGGCGGGCCCTCCGGCTTGGCTAGCTGGAGAAGCAGCAAGCAAAAAGCTTTCATCACCGGGTGGGACTGGCTGACCTCGATTTTCAGATAGTGGCAGTACGTGTGGTAGCCTGGGGGAACACAGCCCACTGTAAAAGCATGTGGAGGGGGCCAGACTTCGTGGTTTCCCCCCCTCCTCTCCTGCCCTGGAGCAGAGGGGAGGGTTGTTTGCCAGGCTCCATCTCTGCTCTGCCACAGCAGCTCTGCTTCCAGACTTGGGGATGTGCTCTGCTCCCGAAACCCCAGCGGGAAAAGCGGAGGAAGGGCTGAGCTCTTCTCCCCACTGCTTTTAGCGCAGGAGAGATGAGAGTCTGATGTCTGTGCGAACGGGGTCCGGCCACTGGTGAAGCCTGGGAGACCCCAGCAGAGCATCACCCACCCTTGGGGGTGGATGGAAAAACAGGACCGAGCGGGCATCAGGAGGAGCCACTTGCTCCAGTTGTCCCACCTGCCCGTTTCTGAACGCAGGGCACGAGGACGTGAAGCCACCCTCGGTCCCAGCAGCTCCAGGTGATGCAGGAGCCCCTGGCCATGTACCCCCAGGAGCTCGATGGTGGGAGAAGGGTCCCCATGCTCACGGAGGTGCTGCAGAGGGACCCAACCTCATGTCCCACCTGGATCAAAGCTCTCCACGCCGCGGTTCAGCAGGCTGATGTCCAGCTGGCAGAAGTGGACGGCGTTATAAAGGCCAGAAATGACCATCCTCCACACCCCAGCCAGGACACCCACCAGGACGTTGATGGGGAAGAGCAGGTAGGTGACTATGTAGAGAGCTCGCCTGTGGGCAGAGGAGGAGGAGTAAGGAACACAAACACCACGGGACGGGAAGCACTGCCCTTCCCTGCCAGAGAAACCTCCTGCCAAAATAAGCCTCCCACCCTTCCCTCCATCCTTGGCAGACACAGTCCCTGCTTGAGATGTCTCCATCCCATGGAGAGAAGCAAACACCCTTCAGGGCTCTTGGAGAGCAGACAGACTGGTGTGCCATCAGGACTTCAAAGCTTGGTCTCCAGCACACATACGGTCTCCATTTCTCCTCAAAGACTTAGAAACCAGACAAATCATGAGTATGGTGGACACCAGCTCCTGTGGAAGCCAGAGGAGCCTACAGTAGACTCCCCACAATGCTGGGCAAGTGATGGAGGTGATGGAAGTGCCTTGACTGGACAGAGCAGGACACCTGGATCCATCTGTCACGCTGGTCCTCAGCGTAAGGAGACAGCTTAGGCAGTGACACCATGCATGAGCGAGGGACCAGATCCGCTGCCAGCGTCTGAACCAGTCCAAGCCAATTCTGAGGGATTTGTGCTTCCTCTGAGGCTTGCAAATGGGGGTAGTGGAGCAGGGCAGAAACCTCACCCCACTGAAATCAAGGCTGTAAGTGGACCATGGCCCTCCAAAGCATCTAAAGAAACCTTTCCAGGAGCATGGAGTCACTTAATCCCCCCACAGGCTTTCCCCCTTGAGTTCACGGCACAGAGGATTCCACCACATCAGGGGCATGTGTAAACCCAACACAGCCCCGGGGTCCTGGACCTCGTGAGGGACAGCTCTGCCCCAAAGCACACACACACACACACACACCCCCCCAAACATCCCCATACCTGTTGGTGAGCTCCTTCTGGAGGGGTTGCTGCTCTACGAATTGGTAGTGAGCTGCCAAATTTTGCACGATGACTGCAACCACCAGGGTCAACCAGAAGGGCCTGGGTGGGAAGGAAGAGGTAGGTTGGACACCAGGAGGGTCCCAAGCATGAGACACCATCCCAGGCAGCAGAAACCTCCAGCAAAGTTGAAAGAGCCCAAGACAGAGCCTCCCCTTGACAGAATACCCCGAAACACACCACGGCCATGGCACCCACTCGGGTCTTCCATCCCTCCCCGAGGGCTGCGAGCGCTCACCACATGTTCTGAATGATTTTGAAGAGGTGCGTGCTAGTGCCGGACTGGAGCGGGATGACGAAGAGGAAGGTAAACCCCACCGAGCAGATGAAGAAAATGACTTGCTGGATGAGGAGACCTGGGAGGGAGAGGCAGGGACAGAAACCATGGCGGGGGGAGGATGGAGAAGCGGTTCTCGTTCTTGCTTTTATTCCCCAAACCCATGCTCGTTGCTGAGCGCGTCTTTCATTTTAATCCCATAAAAAGCCTGCAAAATCCTTACCTGCCTCCCCCGCTCTGAACACAATGCTCTGCGCGGGATTTAATTACAAGTTCAGCCTTTCTTATCGCTCCCCACATTATCCCCGCCGAGAAGAGCCATCACTCGGGGCTGTAACTATGATGCCTCATCATAAAAATCAGCCTGAGCTCTGATTTCTAATCATAAATCACACCGAGATCAGCAGCGGCTGCGGTTCCTTGTGCTCAAGCTTGTGCTTCACCTTTGCTGCTTTGCTTTAAACGACGTGAAACCCAAGGTTTTTAAGCAGGAGGTAGAACCACGGCAGCACGGCAAGACGCAGCCGGCTCTGCCGGGGATGCACCGAGCGCTGGGTGGCCAAAGGAAAGATGCTCCTTGCTGGCAGAGGGGTGCAAGGACTGACACTCCCCAGCTCCTACCTCCACACTGATCTCTGCAATGCGCCTGCAAAATAGGTCCTCTTTCCCAAGGGGTGGTCACCAGCAGACCTGGTGGTACCCTCTGTCCTTCCATCACCTGCCCCGGCCCCTCAGCTTGAGTCTCCTCTGCAGCCTCGGGGTGCTGGTATGGTTGGGTGTTGCACACGTGTCACCATAGACGCTGCCCAGAGTCACCTCCCGTGGGGCAGAGAGGCCTTAAAGCGTCTCCAAACCACGGTGGGATGAAGATTTCTACCCCCTTTTGATGTCCTCCACCCATCTGTGGGACAAGCCAAGCCTCCCAGCCAAGGGAGACCCAGGCTGCGCTGGAGAAGATGCGCAGCAAGGAGCATCCGGGATGTGAAGGCTGGGACCAGAGGAGACAGACAACCCTTTGCACGAGATGCTGCGACAGCTTCTCAAATCAAAATATTTGGGCTTGAGCCAAAACGAGTCATCATTCCCCCCCCCCCATCACTTTTTTTCTTCCCGACCGTTTGGCATTCAGCACGGTCCTTTCCCGCAGAAGGACAGATCGCGTTTGGGAAAAGAGGAACAAAAGCCTTGTAGCCATCCCTTTGCAAAATGGGGCAAGAAAGGGGGGCAGAGATCCTTAAACACAGGGTAGGCTGTGCAAGGTGGGGGTCCACCACCCACCCGGCCCCCCGACCCCCTTTACCCAGGCAGGCAAAAGCCGCCTGGAAGCTGGCAAAGCTCATCCAGCAGACAACGGCTTGTCGGGACGGGCGGAGGATATGGGCTTTGTAGAAAACATCCAGCACGGCCCCTTGGTAGAGCGCTTTCAGGTTCTTCCTGGGGAGAGACAGACAGACACCAGCTCACATCCCAGCTCGGTGACAAGGTCAAGGCCAGAGGAGCGGGTACCACGCCGTACCTGTGCATCACCAGCGTCCTCAGCAGCATGGCGCAGGTCAGCAGGCAGCACAGCACCAGCGAGCAGATGTAGCAGACTGCGGAGGAGCAGGGGGAGATGGCCGGGTCAGGGCTGTGGCCAGTAACAGGATTTTATTGTCAAAAGTATCTCGGGAGCATTACAGGGGGCTGAGTTACGGGGCTGCAGGGATGTACCCCCTCAGCGGGGGCACCGTGCCTCAATTTCCCTCCCTACCCCCTTTGCGATACAGGGAGACACTTCTCCATCGCCCAGGTGGGCACGAGCTGGCGAGACAGCAAAAGGGAAGGGGAAAGACAAGCAACCAGGGGAAATCCAAGCGGTTAGGGTAGCTCAGCTCTGGAAAAATATCCAGGCGATGGAGAAAGCCCAGAAGATGCTCT
Source organism: Grus americana (assembly GCF_028858705.1). Taxonomy (NCBI): domain Eukaryota; kingdom Metazoa; phylum Chordata; class Aves; order Gruiformes; family Gruidae; genus Grus; species Grus americana. Next base: position 3,300,370 of record NC_072861.1, on the reverse strand, counting down.
CAGAGACGGGAATGCTGGGAGGGGGGGAAGCAAGAGCGGGGAAGGATGGATGGAGATGTCAGGAACGCAAAGAGGATGAGAGGGGCTTGGTGACTCTGGAAAAGCCATAGAAAGGGCCCCCCCTTGGCTGGTGGTACCCCAAGGTAGTGCTACCCGGGGAGCGGGGCACCCCTGCCTTCTTTCTCCCCCCAGCCAGGGCTTTCAGCTACCCGGGGCGCAGGGGGCCGGGGGCCATCTGCTCGATTCCAGCACACATCAAAGCCCACAGCCGAAGGGCAGCATCTGCAGCGCGGCGCTGCCGGCTCTCCCTGCCTCTCTGTCTCCAGGCTCGGCGATGCCTGGCACGGCACCAGCTTCAGGCGGCCACCTTTCACGGCTGTGGCTTCTGCAGCCGGTTTTCAAGTCCCCCTGGAAGCTGCCCCATCACCAACCGTTTTCTTCTGGACCATCCTCTGGGTTAAAAATCTCTCTAAGAAGTTCTGAAATCCTCCAAAAAAAAAAAAAAAATCACCTACAGATGCAGGACCTGGTTGGGAACCCACCTTCCAGCGACCACAGGTAGTACTTGACGGTGTTGAGCTCCTTCTCCATGTCACCCGGGATGGCCGGGCTCTCCGAGGGCACCAAGCCAAACTGGACCAACAACACCACGATGTCCTTCGTCATCCCGGCCCGTACGATCTGGATGGTGGGGACGACGGCTACCAGGAGCAGCAGGGCAACCTGCGAGGGAGCGGTGCCACGTGAGCCCCGGGTCACGGCATCCCGCTGCTGAGCCATCGCCTTAGCTTAAAGACTTAGGGCTGGCTGAGCCCTGGAAGCACATGGCCGGTTGCTGAGGCTCAGCCGAAGGATGGTAATACCTCGAGGCACGCTAATACCATCCCCGTAGCCAAAATTGTGGCGTGGCAATGACCTCTGGGGTCCTCCGCCTCAAGAGGACACGGCCGAGAAGGCAGAGAGAGGATTCTGCTTGGAATTTAACCAGCAGCATCACCTGGTAAACGGCGATCACGGCTGCGGTTATGGACAGGACGAGCTTCAGCGGGATCTGGAAACCTGGAACGCAGAATTGGAGGGGTGTATCGGAGAGGAGTCGGGAGGTGGGATCGCGGGGGAAGAGAAGAGGAGGTTGCAGGTTCGCCCGACCCAGCAGCCGAAGCAAATTCCCCAGGGAGATCACTCGGGCAGTCAAATATTAATTGGCATTTCCCTAGGGAAATCCTGCAAGGATGCATAGGTGGGAACAGTTTCCCTGTACTTTGGCTGGATGGGTTTCCTGCCTGTTGCTCTTCCTTTCCCGCAAGCCCGTGAAACCTCGTGCACCCACAGCACCGAGTCCCAGCAGGCGGGTGCCTGCCGCGTGGGGACCTGCATCCCTCGGGGTGCCGCATCCCAGGACAACCCCTGCTTCTTCCGTGGGGCAAGGAGCAGTTCCCCGTTCCTAGGCTCTTAGGGATTTTATCCCCTTATCACAGATTTTATTCCCTTATCGTAACCTCATCAGGCTGCAATATTAGCACAACCCAAGCCTGAACCTTGCTGCCTCAGCCCACCCACGTCCCCACAGCGTTGGCGGGGGGGGGGTGCATGGGGGGGGAGGTCCAGCTCCCCCCCACCCCCCAAACCGCAACAGTTTGTGCAAATCCGAGGCGTCGCACGTGCGGCGGGCGGCAGCTGCCGCGCCGCAGATGCTTTGGGGTGGGAGCCAAGAACGGCATTTGCTCTCCCCCGGGGAGGGGAAGGCAGCCTGTTTGCCGAGCTGCTGCTCGCAGCCAAGAGCGCAGCCCGCGCCTGCCCGCAGCCCACCTTCCTCAGGAGCGTAGACGTAGGAGCGTAAATACGCCCGGACCCTTGACAGGAGGCTCTCTTCTATCTTCGCGGAGCTGGAGGAGGGAGGAGAGGGTGACAAGCGCGTCCCTGGGGAGCGGGGAGCCCCTCCACCCCCATTTCGGGCAGAGCTACAGGAAGGAGTCGTCCTTACCTCCCCTTCCGAGGGCGTTTGGACAGGACGGCCTTTAGGTACTTCTTGTAATACCCTCGCCCTGTAACCTTCAGGAAAGCAGCAATAAGTTGCCGGATTTGAGCGCAGGGACAGCACATGCCGAAGCATTCGGAGCAGGGAAAGGTGACCCTGACTTTTTTTTTTTGGGGGGTGGGGGGTGGTGAGGGGTCTCGACAGAACACCCACATCCCACCCAGCCAGCCACCTCCTTGCTGCCCACCCATTGCTAGCACGATGCCCCGCAGCACCCTCCGCATGGGATGCGGGTGATGGGTTCCCGACCCTCGTTTGGATAACGAACGTGTTGGACCGATGCCGGCAGCAAATATTCCAGCATCGCAAAGGTGGACATAAATCTGCCTTGTTCCTATCAAAAAAGCAGCCCCAAAGCGGGCGCACCGGTCCTGCCGAAACCCTCGTTCCCATCAGCCAGCTCCCAACAAGCGCCTGGGGGTCACTTCAGTCCAACGCTTTGGCTGACCAGCTTTTTTTTTTTTTTTTAAATTTTTTTTTTTAAGTAGGTTTTTCCCCCTCTCTTCCCAACAAAGCTCGGCATTTCCCAAAGGGCCGGGGATTATCCAGCCTGCAGGGAAAACAAGGCGACCCCAGTCCCTGCCTGAATGGGATGCATTGATGCCTTAAGCCTCTTCTGCTAAGGAGTTTACTCCAAAGATGGATTTTTCACTCCCTTTTCAAATCCAGAGAGATAAACAGAGCCGCGACCCGTGCCGTCAGGGGGAGGCAGCTCCCAGTGCCGGAGCGAAGCAGGCAACACGTGTCCTGGGAGCACCCCAGTTCTCCGGGTCCCCCGGGCAGACAGATGGGCTGTGGGGCAGGAGAGGTCCCAAAACCACGCGGGTCCATCAAGGGGTTCTCCCATGCTCCCACCCCCCAGTTGCCCTGTGGATTTTCATTACCTCCTTATCCAAGGTCTCCTCCTGCTCAGTGAAGCTCCTGATGAGCAGGGCTGGATACCAAAGGCTTAAGAGCACAAGGCAGAGGATGATGGGGACATAAGAGAGCGTGGAGTAGTACCTGTATATCTGGGGAGAAGCAGAGATGTCACACGCCACCCCACCGCAGCCTGGGGACCTGGTCCTGGGCAGGTGACACCTTAATGTCACTTCAAGGAGGAGATGAGAAAGCCACCTCCAACCCTGGGCTGCACCAGCCTCCTCGCTTCTTCTCCGGGTGGTGGGACACGTACCTTTGGCGACTGGGGACAATCCACCTTCTGCCAGATATGGACCACGCAGTGGCACCAGGAGAGCAGGCAGCCCACGAGGTAGCTGAGCCTGTGCCGGACGGTGGCACAGGCAATCAGGGGATAGTAGAAGGCAGGGTAGTAGAGCAAAGCCAAGATCTTCCAGTACTCTAGATGGGAAGAGAGGAGGGAGGGTAAAACAGGCAAGAGAAGGTAGTGCTCTCAGTAGGGACCAGAGTGAACAGGTTGCTCAGGGTGCCAGCCAAAGCTGCACGCCTCCTGCCTGGGGAGGAGTGCGGTGCCCACGGACCAGGAGGGTGCTCGCCTTACCCCGGGTGCTCTGAGAGGCGTGGGTGAGGAGCGGCAGAGGGTCCCTGTCCAGGACCAGCACGCAGAGGGAGGAGAACAGGATACCGAACACCGCGGCCACCAGCCCTCGGTTGCCTTCCTCCTCCAGAAAGTTGGCTGGGCTGCAAACCAAGGGAGGGATGAACCTGACCCCCCGTCCCCACCATCCTCTGCCACAGAGCCGGTTTATCCCATGCTGCACCTCAGCATCCCTCCACCCACTTGGCCGCAGGGTGACGGGGACCCTGGGGACCGGGGTACAGGACCAGGGTACCTGAGCAATCCTGGGACGCCGTTCCAGCAGCTCCGGTGGAGACGCCTGCGTTTCACCAGCAAGGACAAGCCCACGAGCACTGCCAGCTGCCAGAAACCCAGTCGAGGGAGCAATAAATACACGGGGGGGGAGGTCGTGTGTGATGGGAGACACCATCTCCACCCAACACCCTAAAATCCAGCCGCGGCTGAAGCGGGGACAGGCGCTTCTCAACCTGTTCTGATGAGTTACGGGCTTTAAATGCCTCAGAGGGACCGTGCCGGGAAAAAATAGAAATAAATCAAAGCTTTCCATTGACTACGGGCACGAAACAAAGCCCGGAGATGTGCAAGCCCCCAGCTCAAGCTGAAGAGCCCAGACCTGCTGTTTGGGCATAGATGGGCATGACCCGAGCCGGGGGACATCAAATACGACATGAGGGCAGATATAACCCGCCCCGCGGGACTCGGCAGGTACTTACGGAGACGGGTGCCATGCAGATGTGATACAGCCTGGGAGAAATGGTGGGGTCACAGTCTGGGATTACGCTGGGAAACATGCTAGAAAGAAGGGATTTGAGGGGGAGAAAAAAAGAAAAAAAAAATCATGTGTGGTTGTATTTAGGCCCAAAAAGGTAAAGCAAAGATTTTGGGGTAATGCCCACGTACGCAGCGGCGATTTCGATCTGAGGGGCAAACCTCGGCAGAGCTGTGTTACACACCCGCCGGTCACTGGGGATGAAGTCACCCTCACAAGATGACTTTACGATCAAGCGAGAGAGATAACACCCAGGAGCAGCCCCACGCACGGGGCTGGGCGACCTCCCCGCACGTCCAGGGACCAGCAAGGAGGGGTGAAGCCCCCCTTTACCTCCTTTACCGCCCGTATCCGTTCCGGCTCTGGCTTTTCAAGGGATGCCGCCTGCAGAGCAGCAGTTCTTGCTGCCTAAGGCACCGTGCTTACTAAAAGACCCCTCGTAGGCTGTTTTCATGTTTTTTTCCCCATGGGAGGGGGATGGCGATGGCTGCCTGGGGTCCCGGAGCAGCATCGCCAAGGCCAGCCGAGCGGGCACGCCAGGCTTCACTTTATTTATCCGCGCTCCGGCCTCCACGACATCCCATAATCTCTGCTTTGCCGCAGCCGCCCTCCTCTCCCCAAGGCCAGGCACCATCCTGCCCAGCCGCGGGCAGCAAATCCCTGCGCTGGGAAGCTGAACCCCCTCTGAGCCCCGTAATTTGCAGGAGGGGGGTTCCCCCTCCTTGTGCCCTCCCAAACCCCGCGGCGCCAGTGGGGGCGGGCAGAGATGGGGGAGCAGCTGCAGAACTGCCACGAGCAAGGCTGCAGGGAAGGGTGTGATAGCGAAATTAGGAGTTTTCAGGCATCGTACGTCCAAGGCTGTCACCAACCTGCCAGAAAACATTTTCTAGGAGCAGCTGCCATTAGCAAAGCTCCGATTTCGGCTTTTTATCTTTTTTTTTTTTCCTTTGTTAATGGCTGGCCTTGGATAGAGCAGAAAATTCCTGCTGTCTGAAAATATCCAGGGCACCTGCCCACAAGATTGAGAGCACAGGGATGCCAAAACCTTTTTTGGTATCGCCATCTAAATCCAGAGCATCCAGGAGTCTTTAGATGGGTAAACCCTCCCCCACCCCACCCTGGCGCTGCCTCCATCCCTTCGCTGACCGTGACTTGCTGCAAAGGAGGACACCCAGAAAATACCCCAAAGGTTTCTAGCAGGGTCACGTAGGTGGGGAAACCGGGTTGGGCAAGGAGATTTCAAAGGCTGTTTCGCAACGCAGAATATTAAGGACGAGGAGGAACCCTTTAGGCTGGTCACCGCTGGGATCTTCTCAGGATTAGGTATTGGTCAACGGAGCGGCGTAAAACCCACCCACAGAGGACTAAGTCAACAGAGGGACAATAGATGTTGATAGACAGGCCTTGGAATGGCCAGCTTCGAGCCTTGTAGGACACCTTAGATAAATTGCCCCACTGCTCCGTGCCTCAGTTTCCCCTCCCTAGAGCACTTCTCTTGTCCTTGGGAAGGGCGCCCAGCTGGGAGGGCACGAAGTGTCCTGGGGTCCCCGTCCCCGGGGCAAACACGGCACCGCTCTTGGGAGTACGGCTCGGTTAAAAGCTGATCATCACGGATGGAGAAGGAACAGGCTTTGCAAGATCGACCCTCGTGGGGAGGGAAGGAAGACATCCAGGGATGCTCACTTCTATTTGACAGGTAGGAAACCTGTTCAGGGTCGCCGTGCCAAGCAGGGAACCGGCTGAGCATCCCAACCCTGCATCCCTGCCGGGAGACCGGGGCGCGCGCTGCCAACTCTTTTCACCCCTAGCCAAAAAGCCGCACAGCTGCTTGCTCGGGGCCGCGGTGGGATTAAAGCAGGGGACCGATTTGCAAGGTTGTGTCGTGAGGATGCCTTCAAACCCAGGAGCGTGGGAGCCAGGGCAGCCCCCCACCCCAGGCCGGCAAAGGCTCTGGGGGCTTCAGAGGGGTCAGGGCAGCAGGTTAACACCATGAACTTGACTTTTGGGGGAGGCTAAGCAAAAAGGAGTGGAGAGATGCCCGCTGCAGGATTTACCCCAGTTCTTGCCAGAAGCACCCTAAAGAAATGAAACATTTTTTTGGGGGGGGGGCAAACCAAAGCCTTTGTAATCACCTGCCGCTCACCCAGGAATAAATCCTGGCTCTGCCGTGCAGGGAACGTGGCTCTACAGGAAGGGGATAGGGCAGGAGGCTGGCAGCTGCCCAGGGTGACCCCAGGAGGGACAGGGGGACACGTGGCACCCACCAGCAAGGCTGGACACTTACTCATCCCGTGGCACAGCCGGCTCCACGGTTTCGTAGATGTACCAGTCAGAAACGAGGTCATCGGTGCCAGCAAAGCCGTTGTCCAGAAGAGCGTCGCGCGTCCCACCGGAGATGTTGGCTGCCATCTCCTTCCTCCCTCTGTGGGCTGCGGGGAGAGACGGCGAGAGGCAGCAAGCAACCGGGCTTTGCCAAGGTGGGTCCTCCTTCGAAACGCAGGGATGGAAGCGCTGAGCCAAGAGGTTTTATCTTCTCGGGTCACTCCTGCAGCCGGGAGAGGGGGGGGGTTTCAAAAAAATCCAGCTGTGCCTCCAAGGCTCCGGCTTTTATCTGGATTCGGAGGGAGGGAGAAGGGATGAACCCCCACCCCACCACACAACCCGAGAGCTCAGGGCACACCTAATCGTGTGTGTGTCATGTGTGTCCCCCCCCCGCCCCACTCTGGCCGCTCCCCGCCCGCCGCGGGATGCTGATAGACTCGGAGCCTTTGTTTGGGTTGTTTAACAGTTTTTACGCCAACGACTTGGGAGGAAAAAAAAAAAGAAAAGAAAAGCAGCGCAAGGGTCAAGTTTTGAGCTCGGCAGCACGCACGGGCTGGCTGGCAAAGCGGGGATGAGATCTCACCAAGGTTGGGGAGTGCGTGGCCCCGACGTCCTGCTGTACCACCAGACGCCCCACGCAGCATCCAGCTTCCCCCCGGGGAGGAAACCTCAGCCCCTCTCCCTTTGTAGCAATAAAAAAGAAGAAGGATTTGTCGCGGTGCCAGACCCAACAAGCTCTCATTTCTCCTTCTCCCCGTTATTTTTTGATGACTTTGGCCCAGACAACCCCACACCCTCCCCTGCTGTCCCAGAGCTACATCGCACGAGCTGCAATGTGCCTCATCTACCATCGCTGTCGGAAAGGCAGCACCCAAAGACGTCCCCAAATTCTGGGCAGCAATGCCCAGTGCAACCTCCGAGCCCCAGGAACCAGTCCAGGACCTGGTGACACCTCATCCCACAGCTTGGGGACATCAGAAAACCCTTCAGGGCTGTTCGGCGGCTCCGAGGTGACGGGTAGGAGACGGATGACTGAGCCGGCAGCTTTGGTCCGGGCTGCTGTTTGTACAGCTGGTGTTCACCAGGGACGGTGATGGATACAGCACACCAGCTTCAAAGAGATTCCCCAAACCAGGGCTGTGGCCCAGCAGGCAGCCCCGTCTCTGGATGGACAAGTGGCACTCTCCACCACGGCCTGATGCTCCACTGGATATCGCATCTCCAGCCAGGTTTTGGGTCCCTTCCAGGGCCTCCCTCTAGCTCGGGACCTGTGAGATGGGCTGGGACCTTCACCTCCCTTCCCAGAAGACCAAAACTCAGCTAGAAAGCCGGTCCCCTCTGCCCCAACATTTGGTCCATGGCAGGGTGCCACCACCATCCTGCTCCCTACCAGCCCCAGGCCAGCATCCCACTCAGATGGACCCCAGACCCATCCTCGACCCACCCAGCATACATCCCAAGTCTCAAGGCATCGACTCTCCAGCCATCCTTTGGTTTCGCCTGCACAGGGAAGCGGCTCTGACCTCACCTCCCAGGAATGTAGCACTCCGTAAAAAGGTAGAAGGAGCCCGTAAAGTTCACGGCAGTGTACACACACGCGTCTGGAAAGCCTTTTTCCCCCCCTGCCGTTGGGTCACCGAAGGGCTGGCAGGGCTTGGATGTTGGGGCCGGGGTTTAAGCAGGTAAAGCGAGGCGAGCCGGCCCTGGCATGGGGCAGCATCCCACCTGGGATGCCGTTTCCCCCACCACGCAGTGTTCAGATGAAGGACCATCTCCAAAAGCCACCACAGGATTGCCTGTGCCCCTCTCACCTCCCCGTGGGGTCACCCAAAGAAAGACAACCAGCAGAAAGCAAGCTCTACCTACCCACCAGCCCAGCCGGGCAGGATCGCCCCAAGGACCCACCTCTGGAGGAGCCAGCAGATGCCACCTTGCCAACGCCCCGATTTGCACCGGGGATCACGGTGGCCGCGGAAAAGCGGGAAGGAAAAGAGAGAAAGGCTCAGTGAGAGGCACGGTGCATGCAGCCGTCAGGGAGCCCCACCAGGCAAGCCGCAGCCTGAATCCGTGCCGGGCAGCAACATCACGAGACCAAGCTGACAAGCTCCCCGGGCGGTGTGTCAACTCCCCTTCCAGCATGTCCTTGCTCAGAGTATTACCTATGCCTGGAGCTCAGGGCTTTGCTGCCTGTCTCTGGGACCAAAGTGGGTCAACTCTGTCCCAGCACCAAGCGATCTCCAAATCCTCCAGCCCAGCTCACTCATCTTCATGAGATGGATGCCGTCCCACTCCAGGGAAAGGTCCCTTTTTGTGGTTCGAGCAGGGTGGCAACATCTTAGTCACCATTTGTGAACGGTCCAGAGAAATCAGGAGGTGCTTCAGAGCCTCCAGCCCATCTGCTGGCTACCACCAGTCAAACCATGGTAGCACAAGGCCAAATAAGCGATGGTGTGACACGGGGACATCCAAGCCCGGACCCCAGTGTGTCTCCTATTGCCCTGACCGACAGGGCCGGCACTGTGCTGAAGGAAACACCTCGCTGAGGAGAAGCGTGCGACAAGGGCCTTCAGCCCCACCGCCACACAAGGAAGAGTTAACCCCTCCATTCCTGCCCAGGCTGCAAAGCCGGGTGTCCTGGAGGAGGGGGAAGAAGAGGAGGCAGGTGTGCCAAAACCTCAGCGGGACCAGCATCCCCAGCAGGACACAGCCACCGCTCTCCATCCTGCTCAGCTCCGAGCCAGGAGCTCACCGGCTTCGCAGCCCCTCCGAGTCCCGTGTTTTTCCGGAAACCTGATCTCTTTGCTCCTCCGCGTAACCTCTGCCGAAACAGGCTGGGTCTTTGATCGCAGCAGCCTCGCCCGAGATGGATGGGTTCAATAAAGCTCCTTCATATTCTTCATTTCCCACTATCCATCACTCTCTGGGGAGCTTTTGCATCCCACTGCTATGAATTAAACTGGGAGGAGGTGGGGGGGCGAAGAAGAGGGGAACCATAAGGGAATTACCCCCCCCTTTTCCCTCCTCCCATCCAGCTTAATGGTGATGCCTTGTGTACAGCTTTTAATAAAAATGATAAAGATCTCATTTCACAATTGTTCAGGGAGCCCTTGGGCCGGGGAGGGAGGGGGTGTGTGGAAAAAGAGTTGTTTAAGTGAGATCTCCTCTAATTCAATTGCCATTCGGGAGCCACCACGGTGGCTGCTGGGCTGGTCCCTGCCAAGCCAGGTGGCACAGAGGTGGCTTTGGAGGAGATCAGGAGCTGGTAACCCAGCTCACGAGATGCTCGTTCCCAAAGGTGGATTTACCAGCTTCAGCCGATGCCTGGAGAGGCGGAGCCCGGTCTCACATCAGCATGAGCCGAGCCAGCCAACTTCAGCCCCCCCCAAAACCCACCAAACTCGGTGGCCCAGCCCCAAAATGAGATGAGAAAGGTTGGTCTGCAGCCACTTGTGCTCAGCTGGGAAGGATGAGGGGACACTGCCCCAACCCTTCCCCCCACCACTGACTTTGGACCCCTCCAAGCACCAAAGATGCCCCGGCCAGCCTTTGCCCAGAGCTTTTTAAAGACTTTGATCATCTTTCTGGTCATCTGAAGATCTCCTGCTGGTCCCCAAGTGCCGAGGGGCCCACGCACACCACGGACCGTCCAGCTGGAGGCTGGGACCTCTGGGAAGTCACTGCCCACTCTTCCCTCCAGGACAGGCTCAGCCCCAGGGGACTGAGGACGCCGAACTCATTGCACTGGTGAGCTGAGGCAGGAAGCCCCGTGGCTGGTGAACTCGCTGCACCCCAGCCCACAGCTCCCCCCATCCCCTCAGGAAAGCCCCTGCCCGGGGCAGGGAAAGGTCCGGAGGAAGTTTTTCATCCCACTCCAACAGCGTTTCCCTCCCTGTCCCAGCTCAGACGCGGCGAGGCCGGTTTTTATCCCTCCTTCTCCCCCAAATCCTTCCTGCACCCCGACCTCCACCACGCCGGGCAGAGCCCAGGACCCTCGCGAGCTCTTCACAAACCCTTTATTCCGCAAAGCCGGAGCCTGCAGATAATCAACCCGCCACAGAGATCAGAAACGCATCAACAAGCCAAAGGAGAAGCCCCTTTCACATTTTAAAAGCAAAGGCATCTTAAACATTTAAGCCAAGGAAGCTGTTTAAGGTTATTTTTAGGCTCCTGATTTTTCTCCCCCCTTCTTGGTTTCAAAGCAAAGGCAGCGGCACCTGCTGCGTCCGAAGCCCCCCCCGCTCCGCTCCCCACAAGCCAGTGAAAGGGAAAAGCGAGGGGTTTGCAGGATTGCACCGAAACCTGCTGACAGAGTCCTGCACCAGCACGGAAAGCGGTGCTGGGGGGGGGGGGTCAGGGCAGAGCACCCCATAATCTCAGCTCCTCTGATGCTGGACCCCCCCCCCAGGATTGCTTCCCAAAAGGGAGGTAAAATCCCTGCTTAAAGGCAGAGCTTGCATTTATTTTTGGGTGGGGGCTCCTGCACCCCCAGAGCAGGATTTGCCCCACCTTAAGTGAACAGACTGCAAATTGCAACTCGCGTTTACAACCCAGAGCGATCAACTCCGCAGGTTCGTTAAGCCCGGCTTCGCCAAGTTTGCGAGAAGAGACGACAAAAAGAAAAAAGACCCAAAAAAAACCCCCAAAAAAGAAGTTACCTTCTTCCAGCCAGCGACCTCCTTGCAAGGCATGCAGAGGCTCGGCTTGATGAGGGTCTCGGAAGAAGCGTGGCCTTGCTAAGCTGGGTCTAAAGCATCCGTTCACGGGAACCCGGCGCGGATGCAGCCATGCGAGCTTAAAGGCAAAGTTCAGAGCGGCGTCGAGCGAGCGGAGGCTCGCGGTGGCTCGGGGAACTTTATCCCCTCCATCGCCAGGAGGCCTTGGCTGGGGGCCACCCTGGGGTTTAGAAAATTAAAAACAACCAACCCCCGTGCTCCGTTCTCCCTTTGATTAGGCAGAGCTTTTCGGGAGAGGAGGCAGCTCCACCCAGCCCCCTTCTTCCCCAGCTCAGCCGGGTTTTGGCTGCTCCTTCCACTCACCCCCGCCCCCGCACCGAGATTTAGGGTGAAACCCAGGGACCGAGATGCTGCCGCATCCTCTGCTTTCTCCCGGGGTTAACCAAAGAGCCAGCTCCTCGCTGGTGTAAATCAGTCGAGCCTGATCCTTGTTTAGTTTTACCCCCACCCGCTACAACTCAGGAGGGGTGGGAAGAGGGAAGGAAAGATTTGGTGCAAGTTTCGGGGAAACCAGCACCAGAGCATCCTCCCCGCAGCGATGGTCGGATCCTGCAAACATGTGCACCATGGGTGCTGAGCAACACTGGGAAACAGCCCAGAGGAGGTGGGAAAAGGGATGCAAAATATCTCGGGGTGCAAACTGGGGGATGCTTTGCCCCCAGGGGTGCAGGCAGCGGCGGGTGCAGGCAGCTTTGCCACGTTGCCCTCATCCAACGCATCCTTCCCACCAGCTATACTCAGTCCAGGAAACAGCAGCTTGCAAAAAAAATTAATATAGTCTGGACAAATACACACCCAGTCCACATGTGACAGCAAGTGAAGCAAAGGAAATTAATCAAGGTTGAAGATTTAGCTTAATTTTTAGCCAAAACCTCGTGGCAATGCTGAAGAAAATGACCTGCAGAGGTTCCCCCGCCACACACACTTCCTTCTTTGGGATTGTTTTTAACTGAGAAATGCTGCTGGTGGGTCTCAAAGATGCTTCCTAGGAAAGCTGAGGGACTGGGGAAAGGGCTGAAATTCAGAGTCACAGAGTTCCTCACCCCCCCCTCCCCCCCCCCAAACAAAATCATCCCAGCGATGTCCACCCTGGTCGTAGCAAAGTGATCATTATACAGATCCACACCAGCCCTGGAGGGGCTTTGTTGCTACCAAACCATCTCGAGGCACCCTAATGCCCTGCCAAAAGTTGCTATTCCAGCAGTTTGGCATTATTTATTTCCCACACAAAAAAATGGCTGTTGGGAAACCAGCCGCGAGCCAAGGTCTGCTGCCCGCTTTTCTGGCAACGGGGACCGGGCTGGGAAGAGCCCTGCAAGGCACAGGCGAGCCAGGAGCTGGGTGGCAGCCCCAGATGCTGTTGCTCGTGCTGGATAAACATGGAAATGGGATGGTTTTCCTGCTCCTCACACCTCTCCCAGGTCTGCAGGGTACAGAGACCCTCCGACACCGTGACCACCTCGCTGCATGCATCCTTGGCTCTCGTTCTTTTTCCGCTGCTGGAGAAGCATCCTCTCCTTGTATGCTCTGAGCTTCTCACTGCACCCACGGGCATGCTAAGGAAAAGGACTTTTACATGGGGGAAAAAAAAAAGAGCTAAGGACAGCAGGAACCCATCTTTGGCCAAAACACCCAGTTCTTGTCACTATTACGCAGCTTTCCAGTCCCAAACCTTGAGCTCATTACGCAGGCAGAGCTCCAGCCATCAAAGGCCACCTTTCATTCTACAGAACAAAAATCCACAGGCTGCCAAAATAAATAGACCTCACACTATCTTACAAATCAACCTCGTTCCCAACAGAGCCGTGGAAATTGGGATTTAATTTGGGGCAGGGGGGGGTCTCAGCCCTGGGTTTGTCTGTGCCTGGTGTCATGTTAATATGATGGAGTTGGCACCTCCAGACCTGCTGCACCTCTGGTACAGCTGGGAAAATGCTGCCTGAATGAACCCTGTCTTAAATTATGCAAAAATTAATCTTTGATGACGCTGTCATTAGCGGTGGCTCCGTAATGTGTTTGCACAAGGGCGGGGAGGAAATCAAGCAGGCTAGTTAAGGATGAAATAGCTCCCACTCCCCCACATCAGAGCCCGGCAAGGTTTTAATCGAGGCAGAGGAAAGTTGCAGAAGCATTCGGGAGCTGAAGACCGGGGTGTGATCCTTCACACGGACACCAGCTTGGTCACCGTGGTCCCTCCTGCTGCTGTGTCCCAAGAAGTCCCAACTCATTTGGGCAGGGGGTCCCCACCGTGGTATGGGGGTGCAAGTCCCACCTGCATGTAAACACAACAGTGACATCTCCAGATGAGACCTGCAGCCCAGATCACCACGATTTTGTGGGTGAAACAGCTCAGAGCAGCATCACACACTCGATTCAAACCATCTCAGCTGGGAGAAGCCACCTTGCTGCAATGCAGCTCTGCTTTGGGAGCACTGGGTGGTCTCCAGCAATCAGGGGAAAGAGCCACCAGTTCCACCAGCAGTATTAAAAGCATTTATGCTCTTGAGGAAGCTACCTGAGCACTCTGGAGACATTAGTGCTCTTTCCAGCAGGCTTAACTGGCAGGAGAATAACACCCCTCCTCTGCTTCACCAGCTCAAGCTTAGCACCACACAGAGCACCCTTTTCTCCTGCTTTAAACCCAGCTCAGTGCCCAAAACCCCTGAATTATGACCTATTTCCCTCCTATCCTCATCCTGACCTCCACAGCATCCTCACCACAGCAGGAGGTTAAATGCATCAGCCAAGGTTGCAGTCGGGATGGGTGCTTCAAGGCAAGACTCCAACCTGTGGTTTTTCTTTCCCAAATAGAAACTGAGGAAGGACCAGGAGGTCCAATCAGCCCCCCTGGGCACAGCAAAGAGCTGTGAGACACCAGAATTTATTTTTAGTGGGTCCATCCATGGTCCACGCACCCTTCCAAAGGGATTCTTGGAGACAGCGACTTTGGTACAGGTCTTGGCTGGCTGCCTCACAGGTCCCTGGGCTGCTCCCATGCTAGAAAAAAAAGCAAAAAGTTTTATGCCCCAGGGTTTCAGATGCTGTTTTATCCCCCAACCCGTTTCCCCCAGGATAACCTTGTTGTTTCAAGCTTGCACCAGCGTGAAGAGACTGGAATGTGGCTTTTTGGATGGAGCTGTCTCAGAGAAGGGCCATCTGCTAGCCCGGCTGCGGCTCATGTTTCACTGGAAACATCCCGAAAGCTGTGGGAACGCGCTGCTCTCAGTGGCGATGGGGGGAAACGAGATCTGACAGGGCAAGGGGTTCCTGGTGAGGATCAGACCGTACCATTCCAGCTCCTGCCCACCCCAGGCCAGCAACCCCCCTGATGTCAGCCCCAAAATATCCTTGGTGAGATTAACCTCCGGACGCTCAGCTGGCTTGGCAGCAGGTTTGGCAGGCAGGGAGCTCAGCTCCGGTTGCACCAGCCAGAATCACGTACTCCTGCGCAGGAAAGAGCAGCCCACGCAATGCCTACCTGGAGGAGAGCAGACCTAGACCAAACCCCCTTTGCAACCAGCTTTGGCTCAGGACATCACCCCCAAAAGGCTCCTGACCCACATGCAAGCACCCCACCAACCCCAATTTTCCTTCTGTAGCCCAACTGGGACCCTCAGGGCATCCCCAGCCCTTGCTACAGCACCAAGAGCCCAGCTCTGGGTTGACCCCTTGGTCCCCAAAGCCCAGTGAGCTCCTGGGCAGGCTGCAAATGCACATCTCCAAGCCACGCACGCAAAGAACCGTTTCAACTGCTCGTTTTGTAGAGACGCTTTAAGTTATGGGGCAGTTTCTGCCTGGGGCTTGTCTCCAGAGTTACCAGCTGTTAGAATCCGGTGGGTGAATCCCTTTCTGATCTAACAGCCAAGCGCTTCTCCCCAGGCTCACCCCACTTCCACAAGCAAACCCAACTAAAAACTTACTTGAGACAACCCAAAAAAAAGCAGCTGTGGGCTCGGTTGCCCGGTCCCATCACCAGGAGATCCAGCAAACAACCTGTGGGTGCAGGAGGAGCAGGATAGTCCCACGGCAGTGGGGTGGGGGGGGAGTCAGCAACACACGGGAGCAGCCGGCACAGCTCACACCATCATCTCCTGGAGGTTCTGCAACATCTAAACCCCTTTGTGGCGAATCTCCCAAAGCTAAGTGCTCGAGGAGCCGTCAACTCCCCACTGCAGGGATGTGCACGCACACTCACACACCCCGGCACACCCTGTACGTACACACACACACGCCTGCGTTGCATCGCTCAGCATCACCCTGGATATCCCAGGCTGTTTGCTGGAAGGCAGCCACCGCTTCGCATCTAGTTACCTGGTTTACCAGCAAACAAACCGGAGTTCAAAGCCCCCATCCACGCTGGTGCAGAGGCAGGAAAGCTCTCAGCATCTCCCCGCAGCACTTTTTTCCCCAGGGATAGGGGGGGGATTTCTTTTCCTTTTCCGCCACCTTTGAAAGCTGCCTGCGGAGATGTGAAGCCGACATGCACCCAGAGGCACCCCCAGGCACTTTTCTGGCTGGGCAGGAGAAGACCGAGCAGCAGCAGAGCCAGCTCGGCTCAGAAACCTGCCCCAGGCTTACTCCGGGGCAGAGATCCACCAGGTCCTTGCTATCAAGAAGGCCTCATCTCCAGATCCCACCTCTGTCCCCATGGCAGGGGAGCCTCGCGTCCCCCTGACCCTGCACCGCTCCCGGCTGAAGGCTGAGGAGAAAACCCTGGATTTTGAGTTCGAGGTGATCAGTGCTCAGTTTAACCGGCAGGGCCGCTACGCCCTGCGGCTCACCGTGGAGAACCCACTGCTGCGGGGCTCCGGCACCGGCGTTCAGCTCCGTAACAACAGTGGGGAGGTCATCCAAAGCAGCACCGGCACCACCGACACCATCGAGCAGAGTGACCTCAATCAGATCTATTCCTTCCAGAAGAAGAAATTCACCTTTACCCTGCCCAGAGGTAAGAGGCTGGACACCATGGGGATGGGCTGATGGCAGAGGCGACCCAGGGGCACGGCTCAGGCTTGCAGACCCCCGTACCACGCTCACACCTTCGCAGCAAAACCCTGAGATGGGGTCAAAGCTGCCTGAGAAGGCTCAGGGATTAGTGGGGTGAATGGGGCAGGTGGAGCTTGAGGAGCGGGGCCAACCCCACCAACGATGCCAACATCCCCCCCTCCTGCCCATGCCCGAGGTCTGGGTGCATCCAGGCTGGATGACCCATTTGCTCACGTCCACAGAGCAGAGCTAGCCAGGGTTGCTGATGGACGAGCCCAGGAAATGCTCCTGGGACCACCAGCCCTCCTACGCAAGGCTTCACCCCCACCACAGGTTTCTGCAAGAACGACAAGAACCACGACGCGCGGCTCCGTGTCGAGGCCCTGCGCTTCCCCGGGAGGGCAGAGAGGATGACGAAGAGGAGCAGGCTGGTGGGCGAAGCTTTCTTTGCCATCTACCCCCGCACCAACCAGCCTCGGATGAAGGTCTCCGCTGGAAGGGACGAGGACTGGTACCACTACAGCGCCATGATGGCTTTGCTACGGGTGGGCAGCGAGCAGCCAGCGATGCACTGCGGCCGGCTGACCTTCACCGCGTCCCTGCACGAGCACCGGCCACCCACCACGTTGGCTTCACCCCCACCGCTCCCCCCCAGCACCCAGGGTGGGGACCGGCAAGCAGCAGCTCCAGCATCATCCCCAACCCCGGACATCCCTGTCCCCAGCCGCTCACTCTGTACACCTGAGTCCGCTTACCACTCGCTGCCCGCCAAGGACCATGCTCACTCCTCTGAGGTAGGTGAGCCCAGATTTTTTTTTTTGGGGGGGGGGGGGGGGCAGCAGAGATCCTGTGCTCCAGCAAAACAGGAGCAGACCGCTCTGCTTGGGACAGGATTTGGCCCCAGGGCAGCTAGACAGCCCCATGTAGGCACCAGCTGGAATGAAAGCAAAAAGAACGAGGTCTCCGTGGCTTTCAGGGGTGCCTTTGGCAAACAGCACAGCCCTGCCTCAGTTTCTCCTCCCTCATCCCCCAGCACTGCTGGGTAGAAGCTTTGTGCCTGTCCCCTGCCTGCCACTGAGGTCAGGGACCCTCTTTGTCCAGGACAGGAGGTAGCTGGGACAAGCTCAGGATGCAGGCAGGGTCTTGGTGAGACAACAGCCACCCAAGCAAAGCCAGGAAAGAGGGTCCTGCGGCAAAACCACGCTCAGGGCTGTAGGAAAAGGTCCTTTATGGGGTGCTCCCCTGGCTCTGCCCACCCCACCATCAGCCATCCCCAGCCAAGCACAAGACCTACAGCTTGCCCCAGACCTCACCCACAGCAGGACCAGGACCTCCCACCCACATCCCCCTCACCTTTCTGGCTGGTGCAGGGCAGCCCCTCCAGCTGAGACACCCCCTGGGGATGGGGAGGCTCCCCAACATCAGCCAGCCCTCCCCTGCCCCGCTCTTTTAAGGGCTGGGAGCAGCTGGTCCCCATCAGAGCAGCTGGGAGCTGGGCAGGTGCTCCCTATGAAGGATGGAGGGTGGGCTGGGCTGCTAAAAAGCTTATTAATAAGATAATTTTACATTTTTTTAAATTTTTTAAATTTTCTTTTTAAAAAATTTTTTTCTTTTTCTTTTCCTTTTTCTTTTCCTTTTTCTTTTCCTTTTTCTTTTCCTTTTCCTTTTTTCCTTTTTCCTTTTTCCTTTTTTCCTTTTTTCCTTTTTTCCTTTTTTCCTTTTTTCCTTTTTTCCTTTTCTTTTTCCTTTTCCTTCTCCTCCTTCTCCTTTTCCTTCTCCTTTTCCTTCTCCTTTTCCTCCTTCTCCTTCTCCTTCTCCTTCTCCTTCTCCTTCTCCTTCTCCTTCTCCTTTTTTTTCTCCCTGAGGTAGTCAGAGCTGCGCAGGAGCAACCCCTGGACATGTGTACAAGAGTGTCTCTAAATCTAAAATAAATGTTGTTGAGGTGCTTACAGCTGTTTTAGCGTGCATTGTTTTTTTTTTTTTTTTGCCATTTCTCACAAAACTTCTGCCCTTGAAGAGTGAGGTCCTGAGCCCAAGAGTTAGAGGATGGAGCCGGGATGCAGAGGGTTTTCCCCAGGCCGCGGGGGGAGATGTCACAGGGGATGCTGGGAGGACTTCTGGAGCCCAAAGCTGGGTCTTCATCCCCCTTCTCTTACCCCCAGAAGCTGCGGGCTGACCGTACACCCAGCTCCTCCCCGGAGCTCCGGGGTGACTCAGCAGACGAGCATCCTTCCTCCTCCTCTTCTTCCTCGCTGCCTGCCCTCGCCGCGCCGAGCCGCAGCAGCTTCCACCTCTCCGAGCCACGCTACAGCCCGGATCCCACCTCCTCGCCAGCGCAGGTGAGTGCAGCCGGTGGAGAAGATGCCATCCTAAATCAACAACAAAAAAGTATTATTCGTAGTAGCTTCCCATTAGAGCTTTCGCGGTGCTGGAGGGGAGATGGAGAGCTGCAAGGGGACGTGGTCACCTCCATCCTGTCCTCGGCTCGGCGCTGCTCCCGCGCCGTCACGTCCTGGTCGTGGGGACGGGGGGAGCGAGACGTCAAACTTTGCATTTCTAGCACCAAAAAGCAGCTCTGTAAGCCGGCCGTCCCCCAGGCAGAGGATGGCGTCGCCTAGAAGCTCTTAAAATGCTGACTGCAGGCATCCGGGGCTGACACAGCTTAAATCTTTCATCTTGCAGCTCATATCTAGACTTCTAAAACCTGCAGAAACCGCAGGGCGAGGCCGATGCAGTCCGAGAGGCTGCATTGCTCTTTCCTTAGTTACGTTAAAAGCTGTCCAAATAAAAGAAAAAAAAGAAAAAAAAAAAAAAAGCCAACCCTCACCCCAGGGGCTCCGTTTCCTGTGTCTCGCTGGAAGAATAACGCACCCGTTGATGAAGATGATGTCTATGCTGCTCTCAGAGGTGTCTCGTACACCTGTGAAAACATTGCTCGAGAAAGCTGGCTTACGGCACCGGAGATGGGCTTGATCTCCTGAACCCTCCCCAAGCATCCTCTGACCTCTCTTCTCCTTCCAGAGAGTCCAGCTGGGCTGGTGGGAGACTCAGGGTTGGTGGGCTTGATGATAAGGTCTTCTGCAGGCTCTGGGCCACCCAACTCAGGGATGGGGCTGGCAGTCCTTACTCAGCCCACACCCCCCCCCCAAGTAAGGACTGTTGCGGTGGGGAGGTGACAAGGGACCCCGCAGATGGTACCTCGTGCCCGCGGTGCCATCACCGGGATGCCCTAAACGCTGGCCATGTGCTTCTTCATCTTGGTGACTACGTCGGTGTGGCTGTAGAGTTAAAAATTGGGTCGGCATCCCTCTCCACGCTGTTCCTTGGACGGGATAAACGTCTTGCTGATGGCTCTGGAGCCCTTGATCCACGCATTTCATGGGTGTCATGGGGTGCTCGAGCCTCGTTGAGCTGCTCGGCCCCTCTCCAGGGCAGCTGCCTGCTCCTCACGCTGCAGGCAGGACGCTGAGCATCCCGGATCCTGGAGCAACTCAGCACCGTTCGCAGCGCTCAGCCTCTCTTGATTTTCAACAGGCTGTGCTATCCCCACCCCGATCAGCCCAAAAATTTACTGGCCAGATACGTTTATTAGTGAGGCTTGATTGAGTTTGCTCAGCGAACGTCTAGACGTAAACTCTTTGGAGCTGCGGAAATCGATAGCAATCAGCTGGGATGCGGAGCGGGATGCGGAGCCAGGTCGCGGGCGTAAGGCAAAGCATTAGCAAATGCAATTTTGCTCCTGGGCCCCCCGGAGGGAACGCAATATATCACCTGCCGCTGATGTCACCCAGCAAGTATTTGCCAGGATGGGTTTTATTTAAAAATTAAAAACTGAGAGGCGGGGGGATGTTGGCTCCCTGCCCTCCTGGGAGAGCTGGAAAGATGGAAAATGTGTTGGAGGGTGGCCGAGCTGTGCTGAGTTACGGGGAGGGGGGATGCACCGGCTGAAGCTGGGAGGGAGGTTTCATCTCCGAAAGCGCTCCTGGGAGACGCTGCAGCGAGCTGAAGCTGTGGGATTTGCTTGTTGGCTCTTGGGGGTCCAAAGTCGAGCATCTCAAAGCTGATCCTGCTGTGCCTGGGGAAGGTGAACCCCTAAAGTGAAGTTTGAGAGCCTAAATATCTTCCTAAACTCCGGCAGGACTCAGGTGATCGATAGTTTGGGGAGTTAGTAATGTTGGGGCGCGGAGGGGGGCAACTTCAGAGGGGTCCCATCGCGGGGCTGCTGTTCGGACCCGTGTCCTGAGGAATCCGGCTGCTGGGCCGTCGCATCCATCTCTTTCGCTTTCCCAAATGGCAAAGACCTGCAGGCGCATCCCGACGGGGTACCACCTCCTCGACACTGCCTCCATGCCCAGCATCTCCTCTGCAGGATGGTGCGGGTGACGGACGGGTGCTGAGCTCCGCCCGAAAGGCCAAGGCAGGGGGAATAACGATTTTTCTCCTCTCGCCGCAACCTGCGGATAATGTATTCCAAGGCACGAAGCGGCAGGCTCTGCTCGGCTGCTTGCGGAGCCAGACGGCTCCCTAATTGTCCCGGGACCCGGGCACGACACCGAGCGGGTCGATAAGATGTCATGGATGACCTCGGAGGTTCTGGGATGGCTCGGAGCTGTCAGCCCTCAGGATACCTCCTCCCTCAGAGGGGAAGGGATGGAGGAGAGGGGACAGGGCTCACCTCGACCCTCGGGGGCTTTGCGCAGGGCTCAACCCCCCAGGCGAGCAGAATTGGGTCCCTTCCTCTGGAAACCGTTCCAGCAGCTCTACGTGGCGCTGGGCGAGGGGGGGAAAGAGCCAGCTTTCGGAGATCTCCTTGGCAGTCGGACTTGGTCGCAAGCCCGCAGAAGATGGTTTGTTTCCAGTCTCCCTGGACCAGCTGGCGGCGAGGCGCCCATCCCAAAACAGCAATCTGTTGCTGTCAGGGTACAAGGAATCGCAGCCTTTCTGCAGCAAACAAACGGGTTTGCGTACGGCGTGCGTCCCCGCTCCGTCTCGCTCGTTTACCAGGCTGCAAGAGCCGCAGGGCTATCGGGCGGCCGGGGGTTTGCACGGTAAGGGCGCCCCATCCACGCTGCGCAAAGCCAGCTGTGACTTGTGGGGCTTCACCAGGGCTCAAAAAAATGGGATTAAACCGGCACCCGGCTCCGTTTATGCTGTGCTTCATCCCCGGGGAGTTAAACAGCTTCCCTAGGGAAGCGTGCACGGGTGCGAAGCGACCGGGTGTAACGCAAATCACAGGGACGAGCAAAAAAGTTCCCCGGGAATAAAAATCACCTTTATTTTTTTAAGCACAATGCAGAAAGTACAGCAGCGACTCCTCAAGCACCCAGTGTATTTCAGGCGCAGGGACCCGGGGGGGAGTCTGAGCCACAGCTGGATTAATTTTAGCCCCTTTTTTGTTTTTTTTTGGGGGGGATTCAGCCTTAAAGCATGCAGTGGGTATCTGCGGAGCCCCTTCCCCACCGTCGGATGTGGATGACGGGCTGTGAGCTGAATTCTCTTGCTAGCCCTGCTGCTTTTCGGTGGCGAGCGGAGCCCAGCCCTGGCCTCTCCCGAAGGCTTCAAATCAAACCCGGACCCCGTTGTAGCAAATCTGGCTCGACCATCTGGCTGTGCCGAGGGGCTGGGGAATGATTTTGGGCTGAAACGGGGCATTTCTGTCCGTTTGCAATGGTAGGGGGAGCAGGGATGCAGGGGCAGGGCAAGGATGCTTGCACTGGGATGCGGACGCTTGTACCGGGATGCGGACGTTTGCACCAGGATGTGGATGCTTGCACCAGGATAAGGATGCTTGCACCGGGATGCAGATGCTTGCACCAGGATGTGGATGCTTGCACCGGGATGTGGATGCTTGCACCGGGATGCAGATGTTTGCACCAGGATACAGATGCTTGCACCGGGATGCAGATGCTTGCACCAGGATACAGATGCTTGTACCAGGATGCGGATGCTTGCACCAGGATGCGGATGCTTGCACCGGGATGCGGATGCTTGCACTGGGATGCGGATGCTTGCACTGGGACGCAGATGCTTGCACCGGGATGCGGATGCCCTTGCGATATGCCCCGTCTCGCTGAGCGCTGATGGCGGATAAAAGCTTCTGTCTTCCCATCGCCGGAGCAGCAGGGCTGGGGCAGAGGTCTCTGTTAGCGGGTGATGGATGGCGTGCGTCTCCCGTCTGTCGCCCGGTCGGCTCATCCATCACTCAGCCCGTCGACAGCGGCCGGCACAGGGAGGGCGGCAGGGGTCCGGCCCTTCTCCCAAGCCTGCTGCCCCGACACCGGGGTGAGGGGCTGGACCTGACTCGACACACTGAAAGCCCAATGAGGCTGAAAAACAAACTTTGACGGCGGGGCTCGCCCCGGGACGCGGGCGAGATGAATAACGCCGCTCCGGCGAGCAATTTGTAGGGCTTTGAAAAGCTGTCAGCCCAGGGAGAAGCGCGTCTTGACGGGTTCATCGAGGACTTTGCCTTCCTCCGGCAGCGCCCCGGCTCTCGGCATCCCTTGATCATCCCTTCCCCGTGCCAGAGGGAACCTCCAGCGAAAGGGGGCCTGAGGCAAATGGCTTTGGGGTGCTGTTTGCGTAGCTCTGATTTAGTGAAAGATGATTTTTTTTATTTTTTTGGGGGGTGGGGGTGAAAATGCACATTCCTAGTGATGCGTTGCAAGGAAATTATATTCCCTATCATAACATTGGTCCAAAAGTCCCGTTTTTCCGCACGCTTCTCCCTGCCCGAGCAGAGATCTGGCATGGAAATGGGCCAGTGCAGAGTGGCAATTCACATTTTTCTTAGCTAAAATGGAAAAAAAAAAAAAAAAAAAGAAGAAGAATCTTCTTGGATGGAGAAGATGGCTTCTCAAGAGGTTTTCCAATCCGCTGTTTGATTCGCTCGTCTGTAAAGCACAAACTCTTTGGATGCTCGGAGGAAACGCAGGCGGGAAGAGCGGCTGCTAGTTCTAATTCCTGCAATTTAAGTCATCGTGTCCCTTTAAGTGTCAAATAACTGCCTCACTGAGAAAAGCAAATGGGGTTAAAAAGAGAAAATTGCTCCCTTTTAAGAGGTGGGGGGGGGAAGGTAATTGTACTGGTGCCGCTGATAAATATAGAAAGTGTAAAACTCTCCTAATGGAGCAGACGAGGCGGTGCTGGGCTGCCGGCCCATTTAATTATTTGACAGGTGAATTGGGAGTTTTCCTACATAAATGGAAGGAAAATGAATTTGGCAATTTTTAGCCCAAAGGGATTCCCAGCCGGCGGCAACGAGGTTCCCCGGGGAAATTGGCTCCGAGTCAGCATCCCTGAGTGTCGGTGGGGGAGAGCATCCTCCCTCCCGGCGCCCCGAAACCGCCCTGTGATCTCTAACGAGTTCCCCCAGGGTCCCCTGGAGGAAACAACTTGCTTAAAAATAATAAGAAGAAGAATATATCAAGCTCAGCAAGGGGGGAAAAAAAAAAAATAAAAAAAAATCCCCCTGTCCTTGTTGCTGGGTTGGAAATGGGAGCAGAGCAGTGGTGTCTGCCGGCAGGATGAAACGATGAATAAAAACCAGTGTTTGCTTTCCTGTCTGGCTTATTTTTTTTTTGTTATTATTGTATTTTTTTTTTTCTTCCCCTCTGGCTTTTGTTTTGCTGAGGATCTACGAAAGGGTTTGAACCTGCCCGGGTGGGTTTTTTTTTTTTCTTGGAGGGTGGTTTGAACCTGCTGCCTGGAGGTGTTGGGAAATACCCCTTGTAAAACAATTGGGTTTGCTTCAAAAATTAAAAAAACAACAACGAAAAAATGCAAAAACAACCCCAAGTTCGGGCTGCCTCAGGCCGTCGGTGGAGCTGAAGTTCTCCAACCATAGGGGTTGCTCATTCGGGATGCCGAGGGCTGCTCCTTGCCTTATGCCCCCGCCTCCGTGTCATCCTAGGGGCTGTTTTGGCTTCTCCAGCAGATATCAATTGTAGGCGGCGTCATAAAGCGCCCGCGTTCTCCTCCCGTCCCGTGGCAAGCGGCTCCAAAGGCATCGAGGAGCAACAATCCCAGCGAAGAAGGAGAAAGCATCCGCGGCCGGATGAGACCCCCTCGTCCTGCGTCACCCCCGCGAAAGCCCTTCGTTTTCGGCGGCATCCCGCTGCAATCGCAGCCCCGCTCGAAGGACGGCGGCGCTGGGGACGGCGGAAGAAGAGTGCTGCTGCCGTTTTAATCTTCCTTTTAACTGTAATTGCGTTTGGCCGGCTCCCCCGAGCTTGTTCCGGGAGATGCATATTTTTTTTATTATTTTTTTTTATTTCCTCCCCCCCCCCAGCTAGATTGCTTTCCTTGTTTTGCTCATCGGAGACAGGCCGGGGCCTGTGTCATGCCAGCTATGCATTAATAGAGCCTCAAATGAGATTTCACAGCCTCAAATCTGATTAGCACCGAGGCTCCGGTTGCTTCGGAGAGAGGAGCAGACAGACGAGGAGCCGTGATGCTTGTTGCGGGGGGGGGGGGTGTACGAATCCATAGGGATGTGGGATGTCACGCTGTACCCTAACACCCCGGGGCTTGCGGGGACCGACGTGGAACGTGGGCACGGGGCGGCCGGGGTGCAGCGCATCCCCCACCCCCAGAAAACCCCATAAATTTGGGGTGCTAAATTGTCCCACGCGCAGCGTGGTGGGAGAAGCTTGGTCTGGGCGAAGCAACCGCCTCCGCAAACCCGTCAGCTGGCGAGTCCTTGCTGGAAGGAGGACGACCCCCCCGGTATTTCACCCCGTTTGTAAACGACGCTCCATGGTGTCTCAGGGGCTCTTGGTGTGCTCTTACATCCCAGAACCCTGCCGTCCAGCCCTCAGAAGCGGCTGGATTTGCTCCCCGAGGGACACCCAGGGACCCAGCATCCTTAGGCTGGCTCCACTCCGGGACGTCCTAGCCGTTCTCCAACCCTACCTCCCGTCCAGCCCCCTCCCATGGCACGTCGCTGGAGGTTTAACCCGTGGCCTGATCCTGCTGCTTGTTTAAAACCAAGCGGCGCTTTATTTCCCAGGGAGGGGAAAACCGGCTTGCCGGCGTTTAGCTGCCGTAAGGAGGTTTGAACGGAGCCTGGGGAGACATCACGTAGGAAAACTCACACCAGCCCCAGTCCATCTTCGCTTATGGAGCCTACTATTATTTTATGAAGTCTCCGGAGGAGGATAAAGCTGACACGTTCCCAACAGCTGCTCATAAATTGCTAGGGGTAGGGAGGAGCTCAGGGCTCCGAACGTTCCCACCGTAGGGGGGATCAGCATCGCTCCCGGCTTTATCCGGAGCTGGGAGGACTTGCGGGTCCTACAAAAGGACCAGGAGGGTCCTGATCCTTCCGTGGTAGAGCAGGCGCTGGTGTCTTCTGGTGCATCACCCCGAGGAGCGCTGGCAGGGCTGCGGCGGGGGCAGAGGGGGGGAGTTGAGGATGTGAACGCCGCGAGGCGTAGAGCCCCAGGCGCTATCCCTATCCGACAGCGCCGGGGAAATCAAAAATCAAGGAGCATCCCGCAAACTTCTTCCCCGGGGTGGGGGAAAATGCAGCCGCGGGCTCCAGCCGTGGGTCTCCCGCTGGCTCCCAGCCCGGGTTTGTCCTCCCCGAACTAAACGCTGGGCTCTTGAGGCTATTTATGTCTCGTCAGCCCGCAGCCAGAAACAATTTAATCTTGGCTGAGCAGCGCTGTAGAGGAGCTGCCTGGGCACCCCCCCCCCGCCACCTCCCCTCCCCGCGTTTCTTTCGAGACGATAAAAGAGTTGATAGCAAAACAAATTACGATGATGGCAGCTCAGGCACCGTTAATCAACCTCCCCGCAACATCGCGGCGTGAATAATTAATAATCGGCATGGGTTAAAGGATGCTTTGAGGGCGGCTTGGGGTTAAGGTGCTGCGTGGGATCGGGGCGGCGGGTCGCGCGAGATGCTCCGCGGCGGTCGGTGATGCTCCGAGGGACCGAAAAATGCTTTAAACGTGCGGTGCCCCCAGCCGTGACCCTTGGGGACACAGGGACTTTGTTAGTTTTTCCTCCGGCTCCGCAAGCTACAGGTTGCAAACTCCTGGGTGAGAGCGCTCGGCTTGGCACGGACGGAGAAGTTTTGCTTCCCGCTGAGTAAGAGAGCTGAAAAACAAGCGTGGGCTTTACCTGGAACCGCAGGCATCCTCCTTTCTGGAACAAATACTGAATTTCCTCCTGGCTTTGAATAGTAACTGGATTTTTTTTTTTTTTTAATTTTTTTTTTTTTTTGGTAGTTAATCACAGCCTTGCCGAGGGTTTCGGGTACCGGTTGCCTGCGAAGCCTGGCATTGTTCGCGCCTGCTATTTTTAAAATGTTTTGTTCTCCTGCTGAGTTTTACTTAGCTTAACCGCTCGTGAATTTTCTATTAAAACCTCTCACTAATTATCGTGCTGAAACTGCTGCTGGTGGTAAAACCTACTTGGTTTTTCAGAGATATGGAAATATAAACGGTGGGTATGAAGATGTGTGCTAAGAAACCTGCTTCTGTTATCTGGAATGTAAAAGAAAACAGGGAAAATGCAGGAAAATGTCCCAAAATAGCGATCCGGAGCTGAAAATAAGGGTGCGGTGCGGGACGCTGATCCGGCATCACAGCTTAGGGCCTGGGCTCCGTCAGCGAGCTCAGAGGGGTCCGTGCAATTCAAAGCAAGGCTGTTTCCCGGCTCCGCCAGCTGTGATTCCTCTGGATTGGGTTTTTAGTGAGTATTTAGGGCTCAAATACTCATTAAAACTCCAGAGCCGGAGCCTGAACAGATGCTTTCTTGAAAGGAGAGAGGGGTCTCCGGGGAGAGCATCCCTGCCTGCCCTGCCGGCACAGCCCCGCGTGCTTCCTGCCTGCAAATCTGGCGTCCCAGCCATCCTCACCCTCCCTTGGTGATGCAGCTTGGTCTTAAAACCAAGCCTAGGCTTTCCTCCTCCTCTCCCTAGCTCCATCCCGCAGTTTGCCCAGCTGGGATGGAGTGAAACAATGCTATTTTTTTTAAATTTTTTTTTTTAATTTTTTTTTTTTTAGGATAGCGTTTATGTTCCGCATCCCTCCTCTATCCTGTTCCTCTCCGGAAAAACCTCGGGAAGGTGTCGGGGCTTGCTGTGCTGTGTTTCTGCTCCTTCGGTGCCGCTTATCTGGCTGTCACGGATGCTGAGCCGGTCCCCAGCACCCAGCCCCAAGCTCCAGCTAGCTTCTGAGCTGACAGCACAAAAATAAATGCAGGGTTTTTTTCCAGGTTGTTGATGGTCAGAGCCCCCAGGTTTCCATCCCACAAGCTATCTTTAGGTTCGGGGTCGTTATCCCCCACGGCGGCAGGTCACCTCCCCGCCGTCAAGCCCATCACCGCTGCAGCCGGGCGGCTTTGGGAGAGCCAAGGGAGAGGGGCTCGGGATGAAGCGGCCCCTCGTTAGGGAGTTTGGAGGCAAAGCCGCGCGTCAGAGGGGATTTGCAGGCAGCGGCTTTGAGAAGCCCGCGGGGTGGTTGCTGGGCTGGAGCTCTCGCTTTCACCCCAGGAGGTCAGAAGGATGCACGAAGGGTTTGCTTTTCAGGGGCTGAAGCGGCGCAGGGTGGATTTTAACCCTTTTTTAGGCACGACGCTATGCGATATTAGCCCGAGATGGCAGCACGGCGGGGACGCAGCTGGTGGGGGATGGCGCCGTGTCTCGCTTGGACGGGGTGCGATGGGCGAGGGGAGGGTCCCTCCCCAGGCGAGGAGCGGCAGCTTGCAGCTCTGCTGCTCCTTAGCACATCAGCTGGTGGGAATTAATTAGCTGGGAAGGGGGGAGCTGCTGCGATCTCCCCCTTTTTCCCCCCTTTCCCCCCCCCGGGATTGGGCTGAGATCCCGATTCCCGCAGAGTCCCTATAAATTGGGCTGGGGAGAAGGGGGAGCAGGGGGGTGGCGGGGGCTGCGGTGGCGGGGGCAGGGGGGGTTGGTGGTGGGTCCGAGGGCCCCGGGGGAGATGGAGGTGCTTTAGATGGTCAGTCCCATTCCGTGACCTGGCACCCGGGGTCTCTGCTTGGACCACGGTGTAACTGGGACCACGCTGAGTAGGGATGCTGGGCTGGTTTCACTCCACGCAGGATGCTCTCCGGGCGTTCTCCCGGCACCCGTTGCAGCCCTGTCGTGACGTGGGGACAGCCACGGTGCCGAGCCGCGGCTGGGCTCTGGGATGTGCCAGGGACATCGTCTCCCTGGCTTCTTCTCCCCCATCCAGGCTCTCGGCATCCAGCAAAGGTCTTGGGGACCAGCCCGGGCGACAGAGATGCGCCGGGGACACCACCTCCCTAGCTTGTTCTCCTCCATCCAGGCTTTCGGCATGAAGCAGGGGTTGTGGGAACAAGTTTGGGTGATGGGGACGTGCCAGGGACGTCGTCTCCCCCATCTGGGCTCCCGGCATTGAGCATGGGCCGTGGGGCCGAGGTTGGGTGACAGGGGACGTGCCTTCAGCTTTGCAGGACCAGCCGGTCGCTCCCCGCCTTGACATCTCTCCCGCTCGTTCCCGGCAGGTATCCGAGTCTCCCGCCGGGACGGAGGAGCCCAGGCACGCACCAGGGGCTAGCGGGGGGCATGTTGCCCGCGTGGGGAAGGAAGCCGTCACCGTCACCCTCCACGGCGCCAGCAACCTGCCGGCCACGTGGGACGGCCGGGTGCCGCGGCCATACGTCGTCGTCGGCATTGTCACGTGAGTACCCAGCATCCACGAAGGGGGACGACGGAGATGGTTGGAGCACGGGGAAAGGGTTTGGGACCCGTCACCCCGTTATTAACTCTTCACAAGCCCCAGGGAGCGGGGGAACCTCCGTAGTGGCGGCACACGCAAGCGTCGCGTCCGTGGGACGCTCGGTGCGGGGAGAGGAGCCGGGAGCCCTCGCTGAGACGGGGGAAAGCGGAGGAGAGGGCGCTTTGGCTCGCTGGGACGTCGGGAAGAAAGCGTTCCTAATATTGAAAGTATAAAATGATGTCAAAGCATCCACGGGGTAACGCTGCCCAGGTTTCGAGCTGATATCACAATAAATAAAAGAGCGTTTTAATAAATAAAACAAGATGCTTGGGTGAGGAGAACTTGGCTCCTCGTGCATTATGCATGTGCCGGGGGACTCAATTAGCCGGGCACGCTTTGGTCTGCGGCACGAGGGCTCCGCTCGGCTCGGCGCTGCTGCGGGGTGAGCGCGCGATCCCAAAGAGCCCTTCCGGGAGGCAGAGAGGCTTTGCCATCGCTTCCCTGGAAAAGCGGGGAGAAAGCGGCCGTGGGCGACTTCGGAGCATTGCCTGGCCAGCGTGGAGAGCAAACTGTTGCTCGCCGGGTGTTTTCCGATGCGGAAACCCCGAGCTGCGTGGTGAAGGGGGTCCCGGGGTCTGTCAGCGTGGCACGGCACGCCTTTTTCTCCACGGTGCCCGACGCCGGCCGCATCAGACATCCCGGTTGCTCCGTGGGCAGGAGAGACGCGTCCCTCTGTCGCAGCAACAGCGTCTGTCGGGTTTTGGGGGCTGACTGGCACCTGCAGCCCGGTGGGAGCCGGCGGCACGTGGGCTGGTAGCCCCCACTGCCAGCCCTCCATCGCCCCTTCCCCTCTCCCCCCCCGCTTTCCCAACGACCCGCTCTCTTCCCCGCCAGCCCGAGTAACTCCACCGCAGGAGTTGTCTCTATTTCCATAAACCAATTATACTCAGATCATCTCAGGAGATTTAAACATCAATATCCTAAATGATAGCACGAGGGTGGCGTGCGATTTGTTGCATCTCTCTTTACATTCTGGCGCTGCTCCATCACCGCATTGCCATGGTAACGGGGCAGTGATGGAGGGGAGGGTGGTGTTAGGGATGCAGGACACATGAGGGGCCTTTTAGTAACCATAGTGAGGGAGCCAAGGCAGAAGGGAATCGGTTATTGTTTCTCAGGGCTCTTGCTTTTGAAGGAGAGTAGCATGTTGCAGTTAAAAGGTGGGTTTTTACGGACGGGAAGGAGAAGCGGTCGGCGGATGTGCCGGTGGGGACCTGGCGGCGGCCGATCCCTCCGAAGCAGCAGGGTACCACCGGCGGAACCCCTGCCAGCACCCAGAGCATCACCCCCCCACACACACTCTGCCAAAATCAGGAGCGGGATGGGAGGAAGGGAGCGATCGCACTCGCACCGGCGCTTTGTGGCTGTGCCCGGTCGCTCGTGCCCGGGACTCGGCGTCCCACAGAGTCACAGAGTTGTGTGCGGCGCTTCCAGCTCACGGTGCGGAGGATCGGGGAGGGAAAGGTTTAACGGAGCGAATCGGAAAGATCTCGGGCAGCGGGAGAACCAGCATGGGCATCCCGATGGGATTTGGCAAATCCCTGCCCAGGAGAGGATGGGGATGCTCCGGGGATCCTCCGGGGACCTGGCAGCGGCTCGGCTCTCCGAACGCTGAGCAAATCCCTCCTCTCTGCTTTCAGGGACATCCGTGGGTTTGTTCCACATCTTCCTTTCACTCCCTCGTGCGCGCAGATAAATCGCCGCCGGACCCGCGTGATGCGGGGATGACCTTGGCACGCCGGAGCCAGGTGTGTTGGCAATTAACAGCACAAAGCGTCTGGCTCCGGCCGGCTTCTCCTCTCCATTGAGTATCGCGGGCGGGTGAAAATACCTCCTCGCTTCTTCCTTTCTGCTCTCCAGCGCCAGAGAGAAGAAACTCAAGGTCGCTGCTGAATGCGCCGTCTGCTCCCAGCCTGGGGGATGGGGGCTCTGACATTCCCCTGCCTGCGAGTCTGCCTGCGCGGGCAGCGGTCCCGGTCGTGGTACGGGTGGGATGCTCCTCCGCCTGGGAAGGGATTAGCTGCAAGTGAAGCCTTTCGGTTCTGCAATGTGCCCAAAAAAGAAACCAGGGGCTCAGCTGATAGCCCCAGAGGTGTGGGAAGTGGGACCAAGAGGGGTCTTTGGGGGGGTCCCCTCCTCACCCCAGCACCCGGCTTAGGTCGTGGTGGGATGAAGACGGACCGTCCCAGGGCCAGAGGGTCAGGAGCAATATAAAAATCAGGTTTCTGGAAGGAGAGGGGAAATTATAATTCTTTTTCC
Organism: Grus americana; assembly: GCF_028858705.1. Classification (NCBI taxonomy): domain Eukaryota; kingdom Metazoa; phylum Chordata; class Aves; order Gruiformes; family Gruidae; genus Grus; species Grus americana. The sequence goes on along the minus strand of NC_072861.1, from coordinate 3,268,950 downwards.
TTCTGAATCTTTTCAGAAACTGCTTTTCCACCTCCGTGATTTATTTATCTGTATTTATTTACCCACACCGCACCCGAGCCCCCCAAGCTCAGCACCGAGCACGGTGGGGCTGCGTGGTGGGGGACAACATTGCCTCCCCCAGGGCCGGATCCTGCACCCGTGGCGTAAGTTACATCCCGAGGTTCGGTCCCGTGAACCTCAGCCGCGCTGCGCGGGATTTTTCTTCCCCGAGAACGATGCGCCTGCACGGCCGCGTGGCCTCTGCAGGGATGTCGGCCCCGAGAAATAACTCGCCCTGTAGAGATAATAACTTATAGCACCGGATAAATAAATATTTTTACTGAGGCTGGGCGCAGCCCTTGTCAAGCTCTTTGCTGGGCATGGGGGTGTCACACGCAGCGAGGTGGCTGCGTAATGCTGTCCCCAAGCGCTGTAGCCGAGACGTTGATGTATAATAACTCCCCGGGGGTGGCCGTCTTTATCTTTTATCTTTATCTTTTATCGCAGCGGTGGGAGGCTGATGCTTCTCCGCAAGGCAGAGCCAAGTGCCCTGCCCCGGAGCAGGCGTGGAGGGATGCAGAGCATCAGAGGAACATCTCTTGATCCATCCCGGCCACGTCCTGCCCCAAGGCGTGCGATGCCGTGGCAGCTGCCTGCAGCGCCCGCTCGCCGGAGACCCCCGGTCTCCTGCCCCACCGGTGGGTCTGGAGCCGGCTGCGGTGAGGAGGAGACCTCAAACCATCTCGGCTCTCTGCTGTTCCTGCTGCCGCCCCTGCCCCCGGCCTCTTCATTTGATTTTGAAGCGCAACCCCATGTGTCGTGCCGTTGGGGGTTGGTTTCCTCCCCTCCCCGCTCCCCACTTCGCAGCTCTTTTTGAAGGCTCTCTCGTCCTTAGGCAAGTCTATAATGAAGGGGGCCCGGAGCAGCCGGTTCTCACCCTTCTCCTCCTCCTCCCACCCCCCTCCCAGCCCAGGTCTGGCTTCATTCGGACTCCGAGCACGTTGCTGGTAGAGCAATCCCCCACAGAGCTCATTACTGGAGAGCCAATTTTCCTCCAGCCCCTTCCAGTGCCAGCCCGATGCTAATTCCCACCTGCCAGAGCCGGCCGGCTCGGCTCCATCCCTGTGGGATGCAGGTGGAGAAGGGGACACGTGGGAGACGGGAGAGGAGCACGGGATGTGGATCGGACGTTAGACTGATCTCTTCAGCAAGGAGAGGTGACCAAGGTCCTCCAAGCATGTAACGTCTTCCCTAATGGCTGGGATGAACCTGCTCGCTCTCACCGCTACCTGGAGCTCACCATCCAGCTGGAAGGACCTTTATCATCTCCTTTCCCCCAGCGCTGGGGTGTCCAGCTCCCAGGGGGTGGCCAAGTGCCACCGTCCGCTCTCAGCCACCACAGTGCTCTGGTAACCTCTCCCTAAGAGCCGCGTCGGCTTTGCTCCGGCAAGAACTTTCCTGGAGGAACCAGCACCGGACACTTCATCATCTTAATAGCCAAAGCAAGCCATTGACAGGGTTGGGACATCCATGTCGCGTTGGCCTGACGCCATGTCACCATCCCCCTTCGCCCCGCGGTCGGGGATGGAGAGGGTTTGAGGAGACCGTGTCACCATCCGGTGGGACTCTGCCGCGGTCCTAGGGCTCCCAGGATAACACTGAGTGTCTCGCTGGGCAGCGGAGACCCCCTAAAAGATCTGCCAGCCCCCCTAATGAGGTGGGGATTATTATCATCACCTGAGCTCCTAATGGATTGATTGATTGACTATTAAAAGTGGGAGGAACAACCCCAAAACAGCCCTGATGGTGATGGCCCCGCACCAGCATGGATGAAGAATTACCCAGGGCCCATAGCTGCTAACGCCGCTGTAATTATTGCTCAGCCTCGTTACGTACCGAGTATAATGACGGCGGTCGTTAACATTCAATCTTCTCTCTCCTTTCCCAGCAGCCTCCTCCCTGTCCCTTCATCGATACAGCCGGATAATTAGCCTCCGGGGTCTGAAATAGCCTTTCGGATAAAAGGGGCTGCAAAACCCCATTGCCGGGGGCTCGGCAGGATCCGGCAGCCAGGAGTAAAACCAGTCCCGGACCCCCAGTGCAGCCCCCCGCACGCCCCCACCTCCCCGGAGCAGGGGCAGAGCTTTGCTAAGGGCTGTTAGGTGCACCGAGCAGGGTCGGTGCTCATCCCTCTCCCAGGCACAGCTCTCTGCTAACCCATTTCCCTTTCCTCACCCAGTAACCGGCCTGTTCTGCCTCCCTTTTCCTCCCAGTAAGACCAGCGGAGGGGATGAACGGAAGGTGGAGGCGCGGGCCACCCACGCGTCCTCGGTGCCCACCCACGCGCCCACCTGGGAGGAGGAGCTGACGGTGGAAATGGATGCTGAAGATGCAGGCCGGGCGGGTGAGAGCATCCCAGTACCATTGGGGACAGGGATACTGGGGACCAGGACAGGAGACTCATCTCCTCAAAGGGTAAATTTTGGGCTGGTGGGGAGCCCAAAGGACCCCGAGCAGCACCCAGGTGGAGGGTGGCCACGACGGGGACGAGCTGTGCCCCGAGCCCTGTGTGTGGGCTCGTGCTTCAGGGTAAGAGCAGGAGGGACATGGGAGCACCCCAAATCTTTCCCCGCTGCCGTCCCGACACCCTGCGCCAGCTGGACCCACGCCACGATGCCGTTACGCCCCACGCGAGGTCTGTAACTGCACTAAACCCCACGGCGTTCGGGGTCGGGATTGGATTCCAATCAGATCCTCGGAAAACAAACTGTGGGGGCCAACCTTCACGTCGTGCCTGATGCCGTCGGGCCCTGACCTAAATGAAACTGAGGAGCTTTTGATGTACTTTGGACCTGCTCCGTGCCGTACCGCTGGAGATGCGAGGAGACCCGACGGGATCCCTGGCCCCTGAGCATCCCCCAGATGTTCAGCGATGTTCATCCCCCAGATGTTCTGTCCAGAGCTGTCATTTCCAGGTGCAGCTCGCACCTTTTCTTGCCCAGAAATAATACAATTTCCATCCTTTTTACTTGCCCAGAAATGCTGTTTCCATCAGCAGGGCTGCCGAGCATGATCTATCACGGGTGACAACTAGCAGAAAAGCCACTTGTCTCTTCCTTGACCCCAGAACATTTTCCCTGGTGCTCTTTCCGCAAAAGGGCTGGGAGAAAAAAAAAAAAAAAAGAAAAAAAAAAAGGAAAATCTCCGTATAAACCCAGCACTTGCTGAAAAGCACGAGCTCGGGAAAACCTGCTCCGTGCACTTCGCCTGGTCCATCGTCTTCGTTTTGGGGCCATCCGAGCCCTGTGGCAACCCCAGGTTGGCCAAGCAGGAGTTAAGGCGGGTGCCTCGGCGCAGTCATTAAGCTGGGGGAAGGGAAACCCAAGTCTTGATGGCAGCATAAAGAGAGGGCGGTTTTCCTTTCCATCAGCTCCTTTTTTTTCTTTTTTTTTTTTTTTTTTTGCTAAAAGGCTCCTGCTCGTGCTTGTCAACTAAATTGCAGCTTTGCTTTAAATGAAGCGAAGAGCTTGGGGGTGATGGTGCCGGGACGGGGGGAACAGACGGGGACCGGGGTCCCCCTGAGAGGGTAGATGCCGTGGTGGCAAGTGTTTGCCAAACCCACCCGTGGGCTGCGGGCTCGGGGCGGGATCGCACGTGTGTCTGGTATAAACCCAGGAGGGGTTAAATCCTGCCCCTGCCCGCCCCGCTGTGACCTGCCAGGGGAAGGGGCTGCTGAAAATAAGCCATTCCCCCCTCCCGCCATCTCCTCTCTCCCTTCTTCACCCAGACCTTCCCCAAACCTCTCCCCATCGCTTCGCCCGCTCTGCCCTTCCCCATCATCCTGATGGCCGACCCTCTCCCTTCCAGCCCTGACCCTCACCGTGGCAGACAAAGCCACCAAGGAGGCGTTGGGGACCTTCCAGCTGCCCGTGCGGCACCTCCAGCCCTTCCAGCCCCACTGCTGCAAGCTGGTGCTGGTAGGTGCAATCCCCACCCCTCCATCCTGCCGCTTATTCCTCTTTATAACTTTAATTTTTCACCCCGAAGCCGTAGCTGGGGGTTGTGGGCAAAGGGAGCCTTGCGTAACGGGGTAATCCCGGTGGGAAAACCGAATTTGGCAAGTCGGGGAAGGTGCTCAAAGAGGCTCGTGAGCTTCCCGCGAGGTGGGAACAAGGCAGGCGTTGTGCTGGGCTTTTTTCATCTCCCTCCGGTGGGAAAACGTGGAGGAAAAGCGACGGGATTGCTTTCACCCTCAGCATCCTGGGAAGGAGATGCAGGGCTGGGCCCTAGGTCAGAGGATTCATTAAACGCGGGCTGCTGTGCGTTAATTAACGCAGGTGGGTACCCAGCCCCAAAAAGAAGATGCTTCCCAAGCCCCTCGGTGGGGATTTCTCCGTCCCAAAGCGTTGACAGGCCCGAGGATGTGGCTGCTAGCTCCCCGTACAGCTGAGACCTGGCAAACTCACTCCATACCCCCCCCGCCCCAAATCAGCCTCCCCTACGCTCTGTGCTGGCAGAAATGAGTTTCCCCTTCCCTGCACAGAGATCGGGAGCGATTAAATATTTAAACGCAGAAGGATTTATGATATTGATCTTTTCTGGGAAGGCTTCGGGGGACAATGAGCTTTAATTATCAGTCGGTGCTTTATGGCCAGCGACGGGCTGTCCGCGTGCCCAGCGCCCGCGTTTGGTGGCCTTGACCCTTCCTCCTCCCACGCTTCGCTCTTCCCCACAAACAGCCAAGGGCGTGGGACCCCACGGGGACGGTCCTGAACGTCACCGTCATCCGCAAAGGGACCTTCATCCCTCGCTGCGGTGGATTGAGCTACGTGGCCCTGGAGGTGAGTGGTGGCCCTGGGGACAGGAGGTGACATTTTGGGGGGTTGGGGGGGGCGTTGCAGGGGCTGGGATGGACCAGAGCGTCTCAACTCGGGGAGGACGCTGCTGCACGTTGCCTCCCGCTCTGGTGGATGTCGATGCTGTGTTGTGTCCCGTCCCCCCTCCCCCTCCCCCCCCCCCAAATTTGCTGACCCCTCACCGCAGGCTCCCCACCCCCCAGGTGCTGCTGCGGGGGCTGTCAGCCCCCCTGGCCGCCCCCCCTGGGGCCCTCGTCGCCGTGGCCAGAGTTGTGACCAATGTTCAGGAGTACAAGTGAGTGACGGCCACGGCGCTGGCGGGGAGGGGCACACGGGGTGGGGGCGCTGGGCTCGGGGCCACCTGAGCATCCCCGGCGCCGGGAGCGGATGCGGCTCCACAAGTGCTGATTCTCCCCCACCCCCCCGCCCCGCTTTCCATCGCTTCTCAGGCACCGCGTGGAGAAACATCCCGGCGCCTGTCCCGGCATCAGCCCCACCACCGTCACCTTCCCGGACCCTCCGGCATCAGCCTTCAGCATCGCTCGGGCTTCCAACCACGGCTACCCGCAGGTACGAGGCCGAGCGCGTCCGTGGGGACGAACGACCCACTTGGGTACCGATGAGCATCCCTCCTTCGCCAAGGAGTACCCAAAGGGGCAAAGCGATGCTTTGAGCATCAAAACCACGGTCCTCTGCCTGCAGAAACCCCCGGGGCAGCTCCTCGTTTGCGCTTTTGTCCTTCATTTCCCCCCACCACCACCACCCTGCCCTGCTCACGCCTCCAGCTCGAGTGCCACCTCTCGAAGGCAGAGACCTTCTCCTCCCCGGGGCTCGAGTACCGCTAGCGACGCGCGTTTTCAAAATAGCCGTTGCCAGGGAAACATACGCTTTCGGCACGCGGCATCGTCATCGGGCGAGCCGGGAGGAGGGCTCCGCTTTTGTTCCTGAGCCCCGCTAAAACTTGGCAGGGAGAGAGAAGCGGGGCACTGGAGGGATGCTGGGGTAGGGAGGAGGTGCGATGGGGCGGCCGAGCCAAAAGCCAGCGTGAAGCTTCCCGCTCCTCAAAACCGGAGCTCCTCCATCCCTTCGCCTCTGAAAAGTGCCAGCCGAAAAGGTGGCGAGGGCAGATGTCCAGCCGCCCCGAAAAGATGGATCCAGCTGGTCACAAAAGCCGGCGGAGAGCGCGCGCGTTTCTCCGTCTCGGTCCTTCCCCCTCCGTGCGTTGAATTTTGATCGTCTCGGAGCGTAACTCCCTGCATCAACACATTCGGGGAGCCCATAAATAAAATATTACTTAGAAAAGGCCGGCCAAATGCCAAGTTGCTCGTGAGATGGCGAATTATCATAAAAATCACTCGCGCGTTTCATTCATTACAATAATTGTTGTTTTATTGTCCTCCCACCTCCCTGGGTTCATCTTTGCAGGTGAGAGGTGGGGGGAGCGCCGGGGACCTTCTGCTTTGGGTCTGCACCCACTCTGGTTCTCCCTGGGACCGCTACCCCGAGTCCCATCACGGCAGGATGTCCAGGGCTGCTCATGCTGGCTCCGGAACAGATATTAGGAAAGAAATCCCCGCGTGTTTCCCCCCCACCTCACGTCATTTCCCCCCCTCCATCTCTTTGCTCCGGGATGCAGCACCCCGAGGCTGCAGTTTCCCAGCCAGAGCGGGGATATTTCTCTCCTCTAAAGGCAGCCAAAATCCATTTCCTTCGGATTTATAGGGATAAATACATACAGAAACACCCGGGAACTCGGGGGACCCGGGCGCTGGGTGAACCCAAGCCGAGCCCCACAGCCCCGGCGCAGGCGGCAACGCCAGCGAAGAGCCGTGGGAGCCCGACGCGGGAGGACGAGTGATTAAACCCGGCCATCTGGCCTGCCTGCGTGCTGCTGCCTCCTCCTCCTCCTCCTCCTCCCCTCCGAGCCCGCACGGCTCTGTCTGTCTTCGCACGTTGCCGAGGATGCTGTCCCCACGGGTGCGCGGACACGCTGCCCTGGGGAGCTGCATCACCCCTCATCCGCTCTCTCCTACCCATTGCCTGCCTCAGTTTCCCCACCTGTAGGACGCGGTTCATTCCCAAGGAGGAGGAACTCCTAACGCCTGGGAGGAAAGCTTAGGGGAGGAGGAGGAGGAGGAGGAGGAGGAGGAGGAGGAGGAGGAGGAGGGAGCGTTGTTGCTCCGGTTCCAGAGGTTAATGGCTTTCCCCGAGCGAACTCCCGGGCAGGCTAATCGGATTCGATAATTCTGCCAGCCCAGCGCGTCCTCTCGCCTGTCGGTTCCCATCAGCGTCTGCAGACAACGGCACTTGGGTTCACCTTCAGCGGGGCACCCCCCGCTTACTTTGGTTTTTGGGTTCCCGGGTGGTTAACCCTTCCCTGCCTGGCCAGGAGATCTGGTTTGCCTGGCCAGAAGTTAGCTGAGACCTGCACAGAGCCACCTGGAAGAGTGTTGGGTGCTCTCCTTGGGTGCTCTCCTCGGGTGCCCTCCTCGGGTGCTCTCGTTTGGCCAACGGCGCCTTTCTCACCAGAAGGGATGGGTTTGGACACGCAATGGTTAATCCATGGGGTGGGTGGGCGCCGGGTTGTGCCCCCTACTTAAAGCCACCGCTGTGTCTGCCCTCCCGGCACCAAGCTCAAGCCTTCGTGATGCTGTTGCTGTCTAAGATAAATCTCCTTTGGGGCTCTTTCCCTTGGGGATTGTCCAGTTTAACTCACTTCTCTGGAGCTTCTCGCTCTCTTCTGGGGTCTGCACCCTCCAGCCAGGCGGCCGTGAGGACCAGGGGACGGTCCCATCCCTCGGGAAGGCAGGAGAGATGTTGTGGGCTTGGCCACCTCTGCCTCTGCTCGTGCCAGTGCTGCTGCCTTTGAACCAGCCTTTGGGAGATGAGCTGGGGTAGCCAAGGAGGATGAAGGCGTCTCCTTCCTCCTCCTCCTCCTCCCCATCCCCTTTGTTGTGTTTCTCCAGGTGGCCCTTGGCAGAGGCGGTTGCTGTGCCAAGACGTCTGCCCAAATCAGCGCATCGGCTCTGACGCCCTGGCGCAGAGCATCCATCTGTCCCGCCGAGCCGGTGGGAGACAGCCTGGCCCCCAGCCCCCCAAAATCAGCAAAGGGAGGGGGGGGGGGGAAAAATCCGGGAACGTCATCTCCCATCCCTGTCCAAGTGAGAGGAGCCATGTGGGCTCAGGACCTCCGACAATTGGGGTCAAATTAACAATATGCTCCCGCGTTTGACTTTTCCCTTCCCTGCTGTGTCTAAACCGACACCGTCTCGCAGCGTTTCGTACAGGTCGGTGCCGGGAAAAGTAACCGGAGGCAGCGTTCGGTGGGTTTTAGGGGATTTCCCCCTCCCCAGACTGGGCTTTCCGAGGCTGATGAACCAGGCCCGTGAGCTGGGATGCAGGCTGGGAAAGGAGAGGAGCAGTTGGAGGGTGCTGAGCCCCATCCGGATGCTTTGAGCTGCTCCTAAGGACTTAGAGGCGCAGACTGGGCTCCCTGCAGTCAGAGCAAGCTGCATCCCAGCTAAAAATCCTGGCTGATGCTGGGGACCCCCCTGACAAATTCCCAGATGAGATAGCCAGCCTGGGTGCTGAGCCAGCACTTACAGCGCTGCCCGTTGCGGCCCATCGTGGAGGTGGTTTTGGGGCTCGGAAGCATCGCGGCCCCACGCTCTCCCCTCGGTAACAGCCCCCAGGGCTGCGGGTAATGCACCGCTGCGGGTCTCCGCGGTGCGTAATGCCCATTAGCATCCCCAAACGTGAACCAGAGGGAGACACGCATCCCCCCCCCCCCCCCGCCCCCCCACTCCTCCTCCTCCCTCCCCGGCGAAGCAGAAATGTGCTGATGCAGAAAAGCCGCTCGGCATCTCGTCCCCGCTGGGCGATGCTGGCCGAGGGGATGGAGTAAGAGCATTAAAAAGGAGCCGCTGTCAATAATTTCTCGGCGCTGGGCAGCCGGTGGAAAGGCTGACCTTTGGGATTGCTGGCGGGGCTCTCCGAGGGCGAAGGGGAGCAGCTGCTGGCGGGGAGGGACCGATGCCATTTCCAACGACGGCTCGCGGCTCCGGGGATTAAACGTGTCGCCCGCTGTTCGATAGCTGTCGGGTAACCCGGACCTCACGCTTTGGGAAAGCAGCTTGCAAACAGGTCCGTAGATCATCGCGAAAAACTTTCCCAAGGGCGAGCACCGGGTTGGCCGACAGATAGCGAAAGGCTCACCCTGGAGCCAGCGCAGCTCGTCTTCCAGGCTCTTCCCATCGTGTTTTTAAGCACGGGGTAGCTGGTCCGTGTGCTGTTTTCCTCCTCCGGCTCTGCGATGGGGAAGGTGCTGGCGGGTATGAGCTGGAGAAAAGCAGCCGAGCTCAAAGATCCAGTAAAAACCAGTTAAAGAAACTGGGATTCGGGGTTGCTTTTGAGCCAGGGCACAGGTTGCGCATTTCTTCACCCTCTAGCTCTCCTCTCCCTTCCATCTGTCCGCTTATTTACCTACAGCAAGAGAAAGTAGTATAATTTTCCTGTTGTCTCCTAAGATGTCCCGACCAGCTGGAACCCCAGAGCAGCCGACCTGGGACACCTCCTTCCTCTTCCATGGCCGAGATGTGGCCACCATCTTCTCCGAAGACACGGCCCTGGCGATCGAATATTATCCATACAAAGCCAGTGAGTCCGGGAACCCCCCCCGAGGATGCTCTCCCTTAGCCCTGGCTTTGGCCAGGGACAGGTCCTGGGCTGCCGTACCCCCAAACCAGCTGCTCTCACTCCTTTCCCAGTTTGGGATGCTCCGGGCACCCTCATTCCCACGGGATACTCGGTGCTGCCCCTCACCAGCCGTGTTTTCCGAGAGCTGGCAGCGCGGAGCGGCGGGATGCATGTGGACGGCCTCGCCGTGCGGGTGAGCCGGGGCAGGGGGGGGCTGCGGGGTGACGCTGCAGGGTGACGCTGGGCAGGGTGGCACGGTGACCATACCTATAGGCGACGGTACCTATAGCTGCTGGCACGGCGGGAGGGATCAGCCTGACGCGGAGCTCCCGAGCATCCCGCGGGAAGCTGGGGTCCCTGCTCCGAACGTCAGCCCCGCACGCCCGGCTGGTATCTGGGTGATGGCACCGAAGCCCTGGTAGAAACCCAGAGGCCAGCACGGGCTGTTGACCCTCCCTCTGCCTCCCCAGGGCGCGCACCTCAAAACCACCACCGGGACCATCCCCACCGTGGGGCTCTGCCTGCGGCTCCTTCGATCCGAGGTGAGATGCTGGGGCGGGGGGAATGCAAACCCCGAGGCAAGAGGGACGGGGACAAGGACGGGGCAGGAGGTGGCTCTTTAAACCCGCCACCCACTCTCCAAACCTCTCAGGCTGGGATCAGCTGGGCTGGACCTGGGGTTTATCCCTTGCGCCTGTTGTCTCAGGGCTCTGCATCGCCCAGCTGGAAAAAAGCGGCGTCATCCTTCGCGCGTCCGTCCGTGGCTTTTGGCACATGCTCGCAGCCCCGGGGGGGGGGAAATCCCGACCGGAGGCAGCGGGGCAGGCAGGGCACGGGCAGGGTATTTGGAAGAGGCTGGTGGCTGTCTCCGTGAGGAGAAGGGCCGGGCTGGTTAACCCCGGTGACAAATGTCCGGCTGTCTTCATCCTCCAGCGTTTGCGGTCCCCGGGGATGTCACAGCAGGGAGGGAATTTGGCTGCTTTTCATCCTGGGGAGGGGAGAACCCCGCTTGCCCTTGGCTCCAGGACCGGCCCTTGGGTCAGGATGCGGCCACGAGCCTGATCCATCTAATTATTGCAGCCACCGGCCTCTGCTCCCATCTGCAAAAAAAAATTAAAAAAAAAATAAAAATCCTCTCCATAAAGTGAATTTGGGACAGGTTGGGATGCTGCGCTGGCAACTGCATCCCCCCCCCCCCACCATCCCCGGGGAGCCGCGGAGGGTCCGGGGCCCGGCTGGTGGGGGTCTTTGGAGTGATTGCCCAGGGGGGTCAGCGAAAAGGGGTCTGTGCGTGATGAATTATTCACATGGGTGTCACTAAGTGCAGGATTAATCCTTTTGCTTCCAGCTGGCTGCTGCACTAAATTATCACTCGCAGTCATGCGGGAAAATGCTGCGGAATTCATTTAGCTGATTATTGTTTTGATCTGGGAGCCGTAATTTTTTTTTTTTTTTCCCTCCTCTTCCCCAACCTCTCCCTTTCCCCCCCTCTTCCCGCCTCCAGCCCTGCCTTCCTTAATATATGTAAGAGCTGGGAGTGGAAACAAAAAAACCAGGAGCTGCAGAGCCGGCCTGGGGCTCCGCATCTGGTTAATTCATCCGGCGGCAGCCCGGGCAGACGGACCCGGAGCAATGCAAATCGATGAGCAAGTCGCTGCCGAGCACGGTGAGGGCAGGTTCGGCCCCTCACGGCTTTGCCAAGGCCGTTTGTTTCTTGCCTTGGAGGTCGGGATTTTTCCAAGGAAGATGCCCCAGCTGGTTGGCTCCAATCCCCAGCACCCCGAAACCGCAGCCTGGCAGGCAGGGGAAGATGCCGCCGCTGTTGCAGCGTGGGGTAGAGCATCTCCTCTCCTGCTTCGGGCAGCCCCAGCCTTCAAGAGATATGTTAAGGCTGGATTTACAAGTCCTCGGCTTGTGCCTTGCTCCTAAGCTCAGCTTTGGGACAGCAAGAAGTGGCCAAACGGGGGCCAAGAGGCAAAACCAGGCAACACGGGACCTGAACGGACCCGGCGAGGCATCAGGGCAGCCTTCGTACCAGGGTCATCCTCGGGGTGCGAGGAGCCCCAGCATCCCTGCCCATCCCCGGGGTACGAGGACCCCCAGCATCCCTGCCCATCCCTGGGGTATGAGGACCCCCAGCATCCCTGCCCATCCCCAGGGTACGAGGAGCTCCAGCATCCCTGCCCATCCCCAAGCTTAAGAACCCCCAGCATCCCTGCCCATCCCCGGGGCGCAAGGACCCCCAAAATCCCTGCCCATCCCTGAGGCACAAGGACCCCCAAAATCCCTGCCCATCCCTGGGGTGTGAGGACCCCCAGCATCCCTGCCCATCCCCGGAGTATGAGGACCCCCAAAATCCCTGCCCATCCCACGCCGTGCTCCCTCGCCCCACAGCTCTCCCCAGCCAGCTGGCAAAGGAGAACAGACTCACCGAGCTCGTCTCATTTCTTTTCTTCTTCTTTTTTTTTTTTTTTTTTTAAATTTATTTTGATGTAGAAAGCTGAAAATGCATAACCTAGATTGGCTGGGCTTTTTATAACAAACAGCAGCTAAATAAACCCCGGGCCATCTGTACTCCCCGGTGTACTCGGAGCCGGGTGTAAATCCCGGCTGCTCCACGGCCTCTGCGGGGATTTCACCGATTCTTTTACCAGGGGTCTGGATGCTCCTGGGCTTGACTTCGGATGCTCACGTCAACCTTTCATGCTGGGAAAATATCCTTAGCGTCAGGGTTTTCGAGGGATAAAGGGGGCGGGGGGGTCCGGAATAATTGGGCTCATCCCCCAGTATTTCTGCAGGGTCTCGAAACCCTGCTACATGATAATAACCACAGGGAAAAGGTTTGGAGCAGCTGGTTTATTAAAAGCCAAGAGCCTTGACACCAGGGATGAGCAAAGAGGAATCCTGTTATCCCAGGAAAAGGTCCGAAAGGGCAGTGCTGGGTTGCAACCCCCACCCAGTAAAGGCATCGAGACCCCCGGGTTTGCTCCCACCCAGCCCGTTCCCTCCTTTGCCTTCATCCCCCTCGCGCTCCCGAACGAGAACAAAAGACTTTGATCAGCTCGGGGAGACAAAGAAATCAAAGACTTCAGCAAAACGCTGGCGTTTTAGCAAATTAACGGAGCTGTCGTCACTGAAAAACCGTTGCAGGGAGAAAACCTGCAGCCGATTTCATCCACCTCCGTTCCGGCTTGCGGCTCGAGGCAGGGCTCTTATTTTCCCCTTCGTTCTTCTTTTTTTCCACCCCAAAATGTAGCGTCCTGCCCAGGAAAGATGAGTTTCACCAGCCGGTAGCCAGTGACAAATCAACGTCAGCAGGATGCGGTCCCCAATGTGCCCCGGGGAGGGGGGGGGGGGATGCTGAGCCCCATCCGAGGGCTGGAAAATACACACCGGAGGCATCTTTATTCCCAGGGGATTTATTCATCACCCCTGTTTATTCATCAGAATTGGTTTACGCTTCGTTTCGGCACGACTTCACCTTTAACTCGGCGCTTGGGACCTTCGGGGCGGGGGGGGTGGCTGGTCATTCTCCGCCACTGCCACCCGCTTTGCTGTGCACCCTTGGTCATGTCACCCGAGACGGGGGCTGGGGATGCTCCAGCACGTGGTGACGGCCTCCGAAAAAAAAGGGAAAAGCTAGTACTGGGTTTGGTTTTTTTTTTACAGGCAAGATTAAAAAAAAAAAAATCAACAGGCTGGCTATATCGTTGCCTAAACAGCCTTAATTTATGTAATTGCTGCCGTTTAAAAGCAGAAGCAGATCGGCGCCCGGCGTAAATTGTCACAGAGCCAGGGTGTAAATTGGCACGGTGCCAGCCCGGCGATCAACCCCTTTTGGGCTGGCAAAAAAAAAAAAAAAAGAAAAAAAAAGGGGGGGGGGTAGAATTGGTTGAGAAGGGGGGAAACACCGTGCGTTTGCCGTTATTTCAGCCTGTCTGGCCGGGTTTGTCCTCCGTGGGCACCGAAATTGGGTTTTTATCCCCAGACTGCGTCGCAGGGGATGCAGAAGCCGGTGCAAGGCTTGTTTTGGGGGGAACATTGCCTTTTTCTGGCTGAGGGCTTTGGGCACAGCCGAACCGCTGGCAGCCAGCTCTTGATTGACACCTGTCCATCAAAAGCATCACCCATTTCCCGTTATCGCATGGAAGATTACAAGAGGCTTTACGGTGTCGGGAGCATCGTTAGCTGGGGAGGTCAAAAAAAAAAACCCACAACCAAAAAAAGGAAAAAAAACAAAAAAAGGAAAAAAAAACCATAAAAAGAAAAAAAAACAAAAAAAAGAAAAAAAAGGAAAAAAACAAAAAAAAAAGGAAAAAAAAAGCAGAGAATGTCTTTGTTAAGGAGAATTTGTTGGTTTTTCGCCCACCGGTCCCGGGGGAGCGTTCAGGGCCACGATAATTAAATTAAGAGCACGTGCGCTCCGGCGAGCAGCTCTCCGGTGGGGCGCCGGTGCCGGGGCCGAGCCGGCCATCGCTGCGGCACGGCGGGCAGCAGCTGTACGTCGGCCTCGGTAATTGCAGGCAGAGCCTAAACTGTTGCATTTTGCATGATGCCGTTCCCCGGGGACACGGGGACGGGGTGGGGTTTGGGGGAAAGAGTGGTTGGGCGGGGGGGACATCTTCACCCTGGCTTTGATGCTGGAGGAGCTTGGATGAGGTCGGGGCCGGCGGCGTAATGAAACGCGGCGGCGGAGGGGGCCGCTGCCGCTGATGGTGTTAATGAGGCAGCGATGAGGAAGGGCACGGGGACGCCTGCGGATGCCGCCTCTTTGCGTGGAGGGGAGGATGCTCGCTGGCCTCGTTAGCGGTGCTAACGAAGCAGGGCCAGGCGCGGGCACGGAGTAATACCCAACGAGGGCCATTTCGCCGCTGCTCGCGCCCGTAGCCAATTTGGAGAGGGCGCCCAGCGAAGCCAAGAGAGCATCTGGGAGGTGGGGAGGCGAGGATTCGCCTGGTCGCGGTTGCTGGCTCTGGGGCGGCAAAATAGGTGGGTGCCGGGGTGCCGCGCCTTGACGTGAGGGTCCCGGCGGAGCCCATCACCCAAATCTGCCCCAAGACGGGTCCCTGCCCGTGACCTTGTCGTCGCAGGCGGACTCCATCGTTTATTCCATTAGATCCCACTTCCCCCCGCTAACCGGATTAGAGGGGAGTCTATAAAAGCCAGGCTGGCGGGAGGAGAGCGGGGCGCGCAGAGCCGGGCGCGGGAAACGAGGGGCAGGGAAATCACATTACCGCTGCCGGCAGCGTCTGGCAGGGAGTCTGGCAGGGGCTGCCAGAGGTGCCTTACCCGGCAGGCACCAAACCCCGGGGGCAGCATCAGGCAGAAAAGGGGCTTTTAGCATCCCCTCGCGCCCACCTGGACCCAGGTCCCCACCTTGTGCAGCGGGTGCCCCCTCCTTGCCCCTCTCTCCGCATCCCTCCGTCCTACAGACCGTGACCTCTCCCTCCGCAGAGACCCCCGGCGTTGCCGACCCCGTCGGGCAGCGATGCCCTCCCCAGCCCGGACCCCGTCGCCGGCGCGCTCGAGAGGGGCCGAGAGCTGCGGGCAGCCCCCCTGCGCCCATTTTATGGCCAGGTAAGAACCCACGAGAGAGCAGGCGGCGATGCCACGCCACCACCCTGCCCTGCCGGCCCCCACGAAGGCACGTGCCCCGCTTCCTGACGGTGAAAAACTGACATAAATCCCAAATTTTAATCTCTCTTCCAATGTACGAGTTACTGGGAGCTGTGGTGTTTCAGGGTGGGACAGGAGCCCGAGGGGGCACAGCATCCCGTCACCTCGCTGGTGAGCAGCCTGGATGCACCAGCATCGTTCCGATTACTCAATCCCAAATCCACGTAGCAAATTCTCTCCTTTTACCCTTGCGTTGTGCTGGAGACCCCCAGCTCATACCTTTCTGCTCCAGGAAAAAAAGAAAAAAAAAAAGAAAGGAAAAAAAAAAAAAGGCAGCTATTCTCCTCCTCCAGCCCTTTGTACTTATAAATGGAGCCCTTGGATGAATTCAAACCCAGCCCTCGTGGTCCTAATATCTTCCTGTACTTTAAGCCATCTGGCTTTAAAAATAACAGGTCGTTAAACCTCAATTCTGCTTATTAAATAGCGGGGAGGGAGGAGGTGGAGGGGCCCTGTGCTGCCCAAACCCCACCTTCACCCCAATCCCTCTCCCTGCAATTCAGGCTGCAAAGCAGGAAGAAAATTAGCAATAAAATAAGAACCGTAAAAATACAGAAAAGCTATTTTTTTTTTTTTTTCCTCCAGCTGTTTTAATTCCTCCAATCCACTGAGCTTTATTGCTTCCTTTTCTGTGGCTGCGGCGGCTACTTTATGCCCGGCCTAATAGAAACCTGTAATGGGGCGTGCGGAGGCGGGTACCGCAGCGCAGCTTAAACGCCATGAGGATGCGAGGTCCAAATTCGATGGACCGAATTGCCCTGAGGATCCAGAGAATCCCCAGCACCCTTCAGACCCACACAGGATCCGGCCCTGGCATCACTACGCGGTCCGCGCGATGTGTTTTCACCCCTGACTTTGCTATTTGCTTGAGCCGATGCTCCGAGCGGCCTCGAATCCTGCTCCCTGTATCCTCACGAGAGCATCCCTGCATCCATAAAGCGAGGGAGGGCGGGAAGCGGTTTCAAGGATGCTTCCAGCAGGACAACGGGAGGACAGAAAAGGTTTGCGCAAGCCCTGGGTACACCCTGCTCTGCCCTTTTTCTAGCTAAAAATGCTAGAAAGCGTGGCTGGTAGGATTATTATTTTTCCGCCCAACCTTTGACAGCCGTTTTCTTTCTTTCGCTTTTTTTTTTCCCTCCCCCCCCCCCCCACTAAAGCGCAAATTATTTTCACTCCGCTTGCATCGCAACGCGGGGGATTTGCTTGGAAAGCCCTGGAAAACCCATCTCCTGACAGCCCCAGGAATCAGAGCTGACACCCCGCTAATGGAGCGTGTGTGCGGGAGGCAGCCGGGACATGATGGGGTGTCCCCCCCCCCCGCCCCTTCCCAGCAGCGGGGTCTGGGGGTGGGGGGGTGTCTGGGAGCAGAGCGGGGGGGATCATTCGGCTGATCACAGCCCTGTCACTTCTTCCCACTCCGCTCTGGGTGATCAAACCCGGATCCCCATCCCCACCCCGCGGCTTTCCAGGTCCTGCTCTGGATCTGCTCGTTAATGCCTTCATTAAAAAGTAAAAGGGAGGGGGGGTGAGGATAACAAAGCGCTGAGGAATATTATCAGCAAAGGGGCGGAAAAGCCTCCGTGCAGGTTTGGGCCGGGACGTTAAACCTCCCCTTGGGCTTACCAAGTTTTGGGGCTGATTTCTGAGGACCAAGCTAGGTGACTTTAGGCTGAGGTTTACGCTGGGCTCAGCCTAATCGTGTTTTCCTACCCTTCCGCCCTCTCGCTGAATAGATTTGCGCCTCTCTTACCAGTTGATGAATAATTTACAAGCAGCACTTAACGATTAGGAGGGCGTTTTCGCCGACCTCTTCAAACATTTGCTTCTTCTTCAAGCCTTTCTTTCCCCGCTCCCATCACCCATGATTCCCCGACGTACCACCACCGGGGATTTTACGAGCCAAGGGGCCTCTTGTGGGGCTGGCAGAAGTAAATATCTTCTTTTTTTTTGCTTGTTTTTTGCCTTGCTGGCATTTTGTTCCCAGCACCGCACGTGCCCATCACGTAAGATGGGACCCCCAAATGCGCAGCCTGTTCCCCCCTCCAAAACCACACCGTGGGGTGGTAGAACGGGCAGCGGCGGTGAGGGGAAGGGTTTCTTGCTTGCCAGCAGCATTGGGGACCCTTTGCCGGCCCCACCGCCAGCTGCCGGGCAAGACCGGGGGCCCTGCGCCCGCTGAGCAGGGTCTTTGGCCTCGGCGAGCCGGGAGGGGACCCCCAGCGTGGTATGGCACCGCTGAGGCCAGCAGCTCCTTGGGGCTGGCGAGGGGACAGGGGGATGCGACGGCTGAGGGGGCTGCAAGGGGAAAGGCTGGTGCACAGGGAGAAGGTGCTGCAAGAGCCGAGGGTGCTGCAAGGGGAGAGGGGGATGCAAAGGCTGAGGGTGCTGCAAGGGAAAAGGATGGTGCCCGGGGAGAAGGTGCTGCAAGGGGTGAGGGTGCTGTGAGGGGTGAAGGCATTGCAAGGGCTGAGGGTGCTGTGAGGGTGCTTTGAGGGGAGAGGGTGCTGCCAGGGGAGAGGGGGATGTGACGGCTGAGGACGCTGCAAGGGGAAAGAAGGGTGCTGCGGGGGGTGAGGGTGCTTTGAGGGGTGAGGGTGCTGCGGGGGGTGAGGGTGCTTTGAGGGTGAGGGTGCTTTGAGGGTGAGGGTGCTGCGGGGGTGAGGGTGCTGCACGGAGGAAGGCTGCTGCAAGGCCCGAGCAGGCTGCAGCCCCACCTAGTGTCAGCCCCGCCGTCCTGCCGGGCCCCCCCCGAACCCACCCCCCCCCCCCAACACCCCGGCACAGCCTGGCTCACCTCCCCAGGGCCGGGAGAGGCTGGGATGCAGGCGGGATCCCAGGTTTTTGGGTGAGGATGAGGATGCTCGGCTTTGCCCTGGCACCCCCCCCCCGCGGGGATGCTCAGGTTTGCCGGTGAGCTGGACAGCCCACGGGTGCCCAAGCACCCACGGGCACGAGGGACAGCGTGGCTCAGGCTGGGTGGGTTTCCCCGGCACGCCTGTTACGCAGGATTAAGCTAATTAATAAAAGAGGTCCATGAATCACCTGATGTGACCCCAGATAATATTCATACCCGTCAAGGAGATTAAGGATTGGGCAATTTGCTTCCCCTTTTATTTAATTAGCTTTTCGTCCTGGTGACGATGAGCCTGGTGGATGAAGATGCCGTGCTAAGGGACCCCCCCGGCGTGTGTCCCCCCGCTCCGTGTGACAACATCCCCGGTCCTTGCTTCCAGCCTGACTGGGCTGGTGGAGAGTAAAAGCAACTGGAAACGTTGGGGTTTTTTTTTGGGGGGACACGGGGGGCAAGATGGGGCGAGATGCGACGGCGAGGAGGGGGACAGAGGGCCGTGGCTTTTGCAGGGCAGCGGAGGGTGCTGGAGGGGTGGGGACCCACTGTCAGATGTTCAGGGTGATGGGTGCTCAGGGTGGTGGGTGCTCAGGGTGGTGGGTGCTCAGGGTGATGGGTGCCACTGATTTTTTTCAAAGCCAGGGGATGCAAATGCTTCCAGGGCGTTTAAAAAAGTGGGGGGGGGGGGCTATGGGGAGGGTATTTAACTCACGGATTTTAATAGGTGTGCTTGGAAAACAGACTCTTCGGGGAGCTGCCAAGTGCTGCCGAGTCTCCCGCTGGTACCGGGAGGGGGTTTTGTGATATTTCTCCACTTTTTCACACCCCCAGTTGCTGGAAACGTGTTTATCTTCAAACACAGATGAGGATGTTTTCCTAGGAGGGGAAAAAAAAAACCAAAACAAACAAACCCAACCTGAAAAGACCCAGCAGGAACCCGGGGTAACAGTCACAACCTGTTTCCCTCATTTTTTTGATCTCAGGAGGGGGATTTCTTAGATCTGGCCCCGGTTTGTGGTCACGGGGGAGCAGCAGCACTGGGGGATGCTCTGACCCGTGCTGGGAGGCTCTGCCGACCTCCCCTTCCTCCCTTTCCCCCCGGTCACCATCACTTGGGGACATCACTCCTGCCGTCCCCATCCCTCCTAAAAACCAACCCCGTGCAGCGGGACGGGGTAATAAAAAAATTATTTTTCAGCAGCCAGGAGCTGACTCAGCCGGAGTTTGCTCTCAAAAGTCATCCCACTTCTTCCTATCCACCGCTTCACTGCTTTTTTTTCCTTTTTATTTTTTTTTTTTTTGGCCTTTTCCTTTGAGCAAAACAAACCACCAGCGACTCGCAGAGGAATCGCGGTCCCTTGCTGGTGCCACGACTTTCGTAAGCCTTATCTCAAAGAAGCAGGCGGACGGGTGGGAACCCAAGGAACCGTCGTCTTTACACCGAGCATCTCGCCTCCCCGAGTTACCCAGCGTAATTTGGAGGCTTTTTATTTCCTTGTACGACACGATATCAGCAGCCGGCAGCTGGGCCCGGAGCAGGATAGCGATGGTAATCGCCCGCCCTAAAAATCATCATCCCGGTTAGGAAGGGAGTAGAAGATGTGGTGTCTCTATTAAATCGAACTCGTCTCAGATTAAGCGCTTTTCAATGCAATCCAATTAACTCTTAAATTGAATTGTAATGCTTTGGCTAATATACACCCCCCCCCCTGCTCCCAGTACAGCCCCCCCCTCCCCTCCCAGCCCCGATGCATGGGAAGGGAGTTCAGCCGTGGTTTAATCAGATAAAAACCCCGTTGATTTGCCGCCTTTCGCCGGCTGGTGAATCCCACCAAGGTGTACGGAGAGCGGCCGGGCTAAAAAATCACCGCTATTTCCCCTCGGGGACCTGCAGATCCCTCAGGGGCTGGGGTTCCCCAGGGAAAGACTTTGATTTTGGAAGTAAAGAGGGGGAAAAAAAAAAAAAACAAAACCAGATGACCCCCAGATGATCTGCCCACCCAGGTGTTGGCCTGAGGATGGGTTTGGGTAGCGGTGTGTCCCCGGAGAGGGGCTGGGTACCCCCGTGGGGAAGGTTGGTGGGGACACTGGGCAAGACGAATGACGGCTTCATTATCTCCTGATGGTTTCGTGAGCTGTTGTTACAGAAAAGAGGGAAAAAATGGGATTTTTTTTTTTTCCCCTCTGATCTTCCTAAGCTGCTGCAGCGATTTTTTTTTTTTCTCTCAGATATGTAAATCTCCGCTTATCCCATCTTCATAACAATTAAGGAATGGGGCTTAATACTCATCCAGGGACGTGTTAGTTGTTGGGCTGGAGGGAGATTGTCTTGCAGAAGGGGCTGGTGAGCTGCCAGGGACTCGAATGCCTCCGTGCTCACACGCGTAACGAGTTGGCCCGTCCTCAGCCCCTCTCCGGGGTGCGTTGCTGTCCCCTCCCTGGCCTGGGACGGGGTCAGGCCATGCCACGTGGATGCAGCATCCTCTGGCACATCCTATTTTGGGGCATTTTTGGGCCTCGTGGGCTCCTAACGTGAGGTTTATCGCCAGCTGCCTCTCCTCGCTTTGCTCCGCGTTGCTCCTTCGCCCGTCTGGAGATGAATTGATTCAAGCTAATCGGATACATCAAAGCATCTCGGAGCAATTTGTTAAATAAATAGAAAGAAAAAAAGAAAAAAAAAAAAACTTGGCCTAAGCAAATATGGGAAGGAGGGGGACGGATGAAAGGCTCTAAAGGCAGGGGAAGCTTCAGAGGCTTGGAAATGATGGGGGGAAAAAAAAAATATATATATATAAAAAATAAATAGCGAGTGCCAGGAGTTTCAAAGCTTCCATCGGTTCAGACGTGGATTCCCAGGCTTTCATCCCGGACCCCTGCGGGAAGGAGAGACGCAGTTATGTCCGGATGGATTTGAGATAGGAGGCGTAGGGGAAAATATCTTGAAATATCCTTAATTCTGCCCCCGTCCCCCCGGAGGCAGCGCCGGGGTGATGCCGCCTGCCGGGAGCGAGAGCCGGGACGAGCACGGGCAGAAATGACGGGACGGCGGGTGTCTGAGCAGCGTTGGGCTGGGATTAAAGGCTGGGAATGGTTTGTTTTTTTTTTTTTACCCTCCGCAGGTGTTAGCTGAACCTAGAAAAGCCGAGGTTGAACCCAGCGCCTTCCGGCGCGGGCAGGGAAGGCAGCTGCCCAGCCCCGTGCATTATTGATGGAGCAGATAATTGCGTGCTTCCCACCGGCTCTTTGATGAAAAATTGATGGCACGGGACGAGGAATCGAGTGGGGCTCCATCGACCGACACCGGGACCTTTGTTTCTTAACAAACACCCGAGGAGACGGGGATGAGGGGTGCCGCGGCGGGTGGGAGGCACAAGAGCTTCTGTGGGTACCCCAAAAGGCGGGGGGGGGGGGGACAGGACACACGACGACACCAGTTGAAGCAGAGCATCCCTTGCTTGAAAACACTCTACATTCAATCTCGGGATGAAAGTGGGGTTTGATCGGCGAATTATTCTCTGCTCGGGATCAGCCCAAACCCCAAGGCAGAGCCGAAGCCCGCTAACCCCCTCCCCCCCCGAAAGTGTCCCCCCCCCCCAGCATCTCCAAGATGCGGGTCCTCAGAAGTTTAATTGAGCGTTTGAAACATCAGAGGAGTGTGCCGAGAGGGGAGAGCATGGAAATGAGACGCTGTCGTTGCCGGAGCCACCTGGCTTCGTTGGGACCCGGCGGTGGCTGCCACCGCGTCACCTCCTTGGGTTTGCACTGCTGGGAGCGGGAGATAAAGGTGCTGAGCTGTCGCAGGGAGGAGTTGCTAAGAGGAAGGTTGTGTTGTAGCAACAACCGCGCCACCTAAATCCCTTTGCCAGCAGAAAGGACCCGGCAAAAATATCTTTTCCCCATGTCGCAACCCGCCGCCGTAAGTCCTCCGGCCGGCGGTGCGAGGATGGGATGTTGGTCTGGAGGTGCGGGGGGGCGGTGGCAGAATTGCTGGGGAGTTTGTTTGGGACGGGCAGAGCCTGGCAACCCGCGGGCAGGCAGGGCTGGCTGCCGGGAACGGGGTGCCGGGGACACACACCCCCCCCGGGGATGACGCTGTACTACAGACCCTTCTCCTCCACTGTGAGTGTCGGGGGCGGCGGGTGGGGATGGGGACGTCACCCTCTCGCCTGTGACTGAGGACACAGAGGTCCCTTGGGTTTGCTTTGTCTCCCAAGGGTGCACGGCTCAACGGTCTGGCCATGAGGTGATGCTCAAAGCCGGGCGTTTCTAAGCGTCCCCATCTTCAGGAGAAGGTCTTCCAGCCCTGTGGCCACTCCATTTTGCATCCAAGCCCCAAAGGCGGGATGCTTGAAGCAGCGCGGCCGGCGACTCCAGAGGTTTTTGAGGGCAGGGCTGGATCCTGACCCCAAGGCAACGATGGCAAAAGTGTTTTGCTCCAGGTGAAAGCCAGGAGAGCTGCCCCACGCCGTGGGGAAGGGGTTGAAGAAGCATGCCGCTCCTCTCTGAAGGCTTTCCCCAGCCTGCTCCTCATCCTCACCCTCCGCTCTGATGTCTCCTGCCAGCTCCACCGAGACGACGTGTCCCTCCCGGCAGCTGACGCTGTGGCCAGCATCTTGCCCGGAAAGCAGCCGTTCCCACACAGGATGGGAGTGCCATCAGAGCAGCGGAGGTACGGCGGCCACGCCGGTTTCACAGCCCCCTCTTGGCTCCTTCTCCTGATCCTCCTTGGGGTGGTCTCCTCCTTCCTCCATTCTCCCCGTGTTTTCCCCAGCAGCTTCTCCTCCTGCCCCACCGCTGCTCATCTTCCTCCTCATCTCCTCCAGCCTCCCACCCTCCCTGCACCCCCATCCCCTGCCTTGCCCCCCCCCGTACCCCAAATGGGCTCTTCTCTCCTACGGAGGGTTCCCTGGCCAAGGCTTTCCTGGTGTTTCCCCCCCGATGGGAGCTGCCGGCCAAGGGTGTCCCCCCCACATCTCTGCTCTGCAGGTCCCAGGTCATTGGGGACCACCAGGAGCCGGTGAGTGTTGGGGAGGCCGGAGGAGCAGGGGACAGTGGGGGCACCGGGGGGGACAGCAGCGTCCTCGAGGTGGGTCCCGGCTACCACGGGGACCGAAATCAGGCTGCTGTGGGCTCTACGCTGCCGGTGAGTGAAGGTCTTGGGCGGGAGGGAGCCCTTGGGTTGGGCTGGAGGGGGCTTTATCTCGGGAACAAACTGCGTTTGGCACGAAACAGCTCTCAGGCAGATGGGGAGAAAGGAGCCGAGCCTCCAGCTGCACCTGCCCCCCCCTTCCCCAAGGCTGCATGATGCCGCTGCACCCCCTCCCTGTGCCCCTGCCCCCCCCACCCCCGCCCCGCCAAGGCCATCCCCAAGGCTGGGAGCGGGGGGCCGCGGGAGCTGGAGGCACGCGGCTTTCCCCGGCCAAGGTCCCCGCTGCCGGGATCCTTCCTGCAGCCCAGCGTGGCATGGAGGGACTCAGCAGGGCCAGCCCGAGAAGATGCAAACCCTCGGGGAATTATTGCCCACCCACACACCCCCCCCCAGCATCACCTGGCAAGGTGTTCCCCAGCCACACGGGTGCTAAAAAACCCTCAGGCACACCCGTATAAAACATTTGTCCCTCCGTTATTCTTCACCACCTCCCTTCTTCTAAAGACCTGCAGAGCCCCATAAGGCTTGGAGCTTGGGGTTGACCCCCCCCAGTTCTGACACTGTTCCACCCCACATCCTTGGGAGAGTTGCTTTTCTCCCAAAGGAGTGGTAGGAAGTGATGGGGAAATGCGGGGAGGGGGGCCGTGGGGTGCAGGGAGAGGTGGGTGGGTGGAGGGAAGAAGGTTTGGAGGGACAGGAGAGAAGGAGCAGTGGTTGGAGAAGAGAAAGAGAAGGATGGATGGAGAAGAGAAGGATGGATGGTTGCAAGAGGAGGGGGAAATGTGGGTGCTGCTTAGCTCCTCCATGATGGGTCTGACCCTCAAGACAAAGATGCTCAGCTGAGCTCTGGGTGCCAGGGAAAGCCCGGGCCAGCAGCAGGGTGCCAGCAGCTCTGCTCTGGGCTGGCAGGAGGTGGGCAGCTACCACCTGGCACTGAGACGGATGGCAGGGGACCTCCTGTCCCTGCGCCGGCACGTCGCCAGCCTGGAGGTGGAGAACGGGCACCTGCGGCGCAGCCTGACCTCGCAGGAGGAGCTGGGCCACACTCTGCTCCACGACGCGGACCTGGACGTCATGACCCGGGAGGAGCTGCTGGATAGGCTCGGTGCGTGATGGGGAAGGATGGAGGGTGGTGGAAATTGGGGGACAGCGGAGTGGACAGCGCTGTCCCCTGGCCGGGTGCTGAGGATGTGACGTGGGCTCTTGCAGCCACCCTCAAGTGCAAGCTGGTGGCCGGCACGGCGGAGATGAGGAGGCTGAAGGACCGTGTCCAGCAGCTGCAGAACGAGCTGATCCAGGTATGGACGCTGGCAGGAGCGGGCAGGGGCTGCCAGGGGGATGGAGGGAGGGCAGAGGAGCAGGGAGACCATCACGGGCCCTCTGTAGCCAACCAAGTGCCCCAGAGCTCCAGGACCCCACCACAAAGCTCTCCCAGCCCCACAAGCGATGCCCCAAGGCTTGAGGCTCGGCATAGAGATTCCCTGGGGGCTTTTCCCCTCCCCCCCCCAGAAAAACGACCGGGAGAAAGATTTGGTGCTGCTCCAGCGAGCCCACCGGCAGCAGCAAGCCACGCTGAGGAGGTGCCAGGAGAAGGTGGCCAAGACTAAGGGCTTGGAGGAGACGGTGCGGCAGCAGCAGAATGTGAGTCGGGGGACACGAGGTTGGGGTGAGAAGGGCAGGTTTGAGGGGCATGAGGCTTTTTGGAGAAAAATGGGACCTTTTGGCTTGTTCCACCCCTCCACGAGCACTACCTGGTGCCGGAGGGGATGCGACGGCCACCACAGTCTTGCATTGAGGTGAGAGAGATGTCTCTGCTCTCCTGTAGGTGATCGAGGCGATGGAGCGGATGCTGCAGAAGAAGCTTGCCGGGGTGGGCAGGAGCGCTGAGAAGCCGGCGGGTGGGTGCAAGTGGGGACAGGGACCCTTGGGTGGGGGGGACACCCAGATACAGCTGCTGGGCTCCGCTGGTGGCCACATCCTTCTGACGGTTTGCACCACGGGATGGTTTGCAGTGGGGGATCAGAGGAGGTCCTGAGCCCCCTGACACCCATCCCTGGGCAGGGGGGGAGATGGGGGCTTGCTCCTAGCCCCCATCTCTGCACAGGGGGGTGTAGGACACGTCCCAGTGGCCCCCCCACCCCATCCCGCAGGTGAAGCCCTCTCCGAGGAGGCGCATGCCGTGCTGCTGGCCGAGAACCGCAGGCTGCGGGAGGAGCTGGCGAGACCCCCCAACCCCTCGCCCCCCATCGCCCCACACCCCCCAGCCTTGCTGGTGAGACCAGGGAGGGGGGCAGAGGGCTGAGACCCCAAAAAGCAATGCCAGGGGTGGGGTGCGTGTGACCGCCCCTGCTCATCTCGTGGTCCGCAGGATGGTTTTGGGGGTGCGGAGAAGCTGTCGCTGCTAGCCAGGCTGGAGGAGGCACAAGCCCGCGGACGGGTGCTGGAAAGGCAGGTGGGCATCGCCCTCCCAACCCCTGCTTGATTGGGGGCGGGGGGGTTGGGGTGTGTGTGTGGGGGGGTCACCTCTGGCCCCCTGTTTTGGCAAGAGCCAGCCTGGTTTGGGTCTGTCCCAGCTGGAGGAGGCGGCGAGAAGGTGGGGACGGGAGAAGCAGGAGCTGGGCACTCGGCTGCGGGAGAGGGAGCACGGCTTCCCCCACGCCCCCGCCTTGGTGAGCACCCCGGGGTGGGTGGGTGTTGGGGGGGCACAGGGTCACCCCCCTGTGCACTCAGGTTATAGTTTGGGGGGGGGGGTGTCTCTCCATGCCCCGCCCCCACATCAGGGGGGATTTGCCTCAGTTTCCCCCCCACCCCCCAACCCCAGACCCCCTTATCGCAGCCCTCCCACCCACAGGCCATGCCCCCCAGGGCCACGGGGAGAGGCAGGGGGAATGGATTTACAGCTCCCTGAGACCCTTTTTTTCCCATTCCCCTCCAGAACCTGCCGGCGATCCCCACGGCGACCCCCCCGAGAAGACCCCTGGCGCCCCTGCCCTAACCCGCGGCCGGCGAGAGAAGAGACGGAGAAGCCCAACGCTGGCAGGCAGAAGCCGGCGCTTTTTCGCACGATGAAATCGCAGAGCAAAATTCAAGGCGAAGCGAAACATCTGGGGATGTCCCCCCCCACCCTTGGGGACCACCCCCCTCCCCCCGATGCGGCAGCACCCACCCCACCCCACGCTCCCTTTTGGGGGTTCTCTGGCGGGGGGGGGGGGGGCTGGGGTTGCTCCCGTTTATCTCCCCCCCGTGGCGTAAGCGCAGCCTTGAGCGGGCTGGAGCAAAGGCAGGGATGTGCCGAGCCAAGGCTGTGGCCGTGAGAAGCGTCCCAGCTGTCCCCCAAATTCCATCCCCGGGGACGGAGCTGGGCCATAAGGAGCCGAAAACGCCCGCCGGGCTGTCGGGATGGGGTGTCCCCCAAACCTGGGTGTAAGCCAGGATCGGGCTCCTCAAGCCTGGGACTCGAGCGGCCGTAAGGTCAAGTAGATGGGTTTGTCTGGGATCAGGATGAGGTCAAACTTGGTCCCGACCTCCACCGCCCTCATGGTTTCGATCTTGAAGTTCTCCAGGATCTGGGACGGAGGAGAAAAGAGGGGATGGGAAACCCTGGAGGTACCATCACCCACGTGCCACCTCCCCGGTCCCTTCTGGCGCCACTTCCCGGTGTCCCCGGCAGCGGGATGCTCACGTGCATGAGGAAGAGCTGCATCTCCAGCTCGGCGATCCGACGTCCCAGGCACTGGCGGGGTCCAAACCCAAACCCCAACCCCTTGAAGTGCTTGGGGCCGGCTACCAGCCAGCGCCGGGGGTTGAACTGCTCCGGTTTGGGGAAGACCTCGGCGTCCCGACCCATGGCGTAGAGACCGACCTGCACCAGCGTCTGCGGGGAAGGATCGGTGCTCGGGGTGCAAGAAGGGGGGGTGCAGGGCTGGGATCCAGCCCCCATGGCTGCCCCCCCCATGTCACACCCCCCCCAGGTCCCACATCCTCCCAGAGCCCTGCGCGAAGCAGATCGGACCCAGTGGCCGCGCTCACCTTGGGGGGGATGCGGTAGTCTTGGAGGATGACCTCCTGCGTGGTGTACCTCTGCAGGGTCACTGCCACGGGGTGCAGCCTGGAGGAGAGGGGGACAGGTCCCACGCAGCTGATTTTGGGGGATGACCTGGCCCAGCCGTGTCCCACCTCATCGCATGGCATCCCAACAGCTCCGGGGATTTGGGACCGGGGTGTTTTTCAGTGGGTGTGTGGGTCCTCCTCACCTGAGCGTCTCCTTGATGGCGGCTTTGAGCAGCCGGATGGTTTTCAGCATCTTCACCCTGTCCCCCGCCGCCTCTCGCTTGGCGGCCAGGACCTCTGCCCGCAGCTGCTCCTGGACCCCCGGGGACCGTGCCAGCTCGAACATGGCCCACTGCAGCGTCATGGAGGTCTGGAGCGGGGCAGAGGAGCAAAGCTCAACACCAGCCAGGACCTTCTCCCTGCCCAACAACCCTGCCCGCTCCTTACCGTGTCCACCCCACCCGCCATCATCTCAGTGACGCTGGCCTTGATGTCATCCAAGGGCAGCTTGTCCTGCATGATGAGGCTGCAGAGGATGCCCATGTACTCCTTGGTGCTCTTGCGTTGCAGCCGCAGGTCCCGGTAAACATTTTGTATGCATTTGTCCGCTGAGGAGACACGGAGACGCAGAGTGACCTTCTTTCTCCAGAGCCGTGGTGGAGGAGGAAGGCGCCAGATGTGACACCTTAGGACATCGCTGCCCCGTGCCGGTGGCTCTTCCATGGCAGTTGCCCCTGCTGCAGGACCCAGCAGTGGCTGGCGGGCACGGAGGGTACGGGGCGAGGTCGCCCCAGGGGGATGACACCCTGCAGGAGGGTTGTCCCAGGTGCCAAAAGCTCTCTGAGGCCACAAGTCCCTCTGGGAGAGCTGCTCCCCTCAATGTGATGCCCGTCACCTGCCCTTCATCGCTCCTGGATGGTTCCCCACTGCTCCATCCCACAAGTGCCAGAAGTGGAAAACTCTCCTGGCTTTGGTGGCCCTATGCTGCGTGACTGGACCCAGGAGAAGGTCTCCACGCTGGTGAGATGAGGCTGCGCTATGAAGCCAAGTCCTCAAAGGGGCTTTGGGTGACACAGGGAGGTGGGGACAGGCGGAGCGCTCACCCTGGCTGAAGATGGCATCCCAGGCCCAGACATGGTCCCGCCACGTCTTGGCGTTGAGGTGGCGGAGGAGGGCGGGCGGCACGTAGAGCATGGGCGAGGTGGTGTGGAACATCAGGGTCACGGCGTCGATGAAGCGCTGAGCCTCGGGGTCCACGAAGTCCTGCAGCAGCCCCAGCCGCTCCCCGTACAGCACGTGGCACACGGCTGCGAGCAGAGCACCCGTGAGGGGGACCTGACCCCAACTCCCGTCCCCTCCACCCTCCTGTGGCCAACTCCAGCCTTTCCCTGGCTACGGGGACCTGGCTTGGCCACCTCCTCGCTCTGAGCATCACGGGGCCACGGAGCCATCCCATGTTGGGTAGAGTTGGCTACCGGTTGGTGACCAGTAGATGATAAAACACTGTTTTATCAACAGTGTTGACTTGTTCCCTACTTCTCCGGAGAGAGGACATCCCTCTAGACCCTAAGGCTTTGGGGGAGAAGCTGGTTTGGCCGTCTCTGAGGAGGAAACTGGGGGAAACGCAGTGTGTTGCCCATCTCGGGCACCCTGCAAAGGGATGTTTTGGGGTGGGGGGGCCACTTCTTGCAGAGACTCACACCCCTGACACTCACACTCCAGGGCGAAGCGGAAGAGCTCATGGGTGAAGTCGGCCGTCCAGTGCTCCCGGCCACTCTTCCCCACCTGGGCTCGTGCCCGCCGGACAAAATCCTCTCCCACCTCGCTCAGCAGGGGCACGAACCCCTCCACCACCTGCGGCAACAGCACCTCCTTGTTCAGCATCAGGCGGTCCGAGCGCCAGGCCTCCCCCGTCCTGTGGGACACCAAAGTGGGGGGGGGTCAGAGGTGTCCCCCCCTCATCCACCCCACCTCCCTCCGGAGGATACCACCCCCCCCCTCCCCAAAGCACGGGGCCAGCCGATGTCCCCGTCACCCTCCAGCTTCCCACCGCTTCATGTGCCGCGGCTGTTGCGATAGGACCTGGGAGCCCCATTTCTAGGGACAACACCCCCCCCCTCGGCCCCCCCGACTCACTTGAGGAGCACGCCGTAGGGCTTGTTGCGATAGTCACGATAAGCCACCCAGGGGGGCACGCTGAAGCGCTCCGGCAGCGTCCCCTCCGCCTGGAAGAGGGTAGCAGCATCTCGGGGGCTGATGATGTTCACGCTCTCGTAGATACCCAGCTTCTCCCTGCCGGGGTGGGGGGGGCGTCAGCCCCGCACCCTGACCCCCACCCATGTCCCCCTGCAGCCCCACGTCTCGCCAGATCAACCACTTTCCCCCTGGCACCCCCAAATCAACCACACACACACACACCCCCCCGCCCACCAAAACGCTGCCTGCAGGTCCCATCCCAGAGGATGCAGCAGCTCAGCACCAGGCAGGATCAGCCCCCCCCCAGGGCTCAGGCAGGCACGGCTGGGGGTGCTGGACCTGGACACCACCCCCCCCCCATGTTCCCCGTCCCCCTCTGCCTGGGGATGTCAGCTCCAGAGATGACGGGGGGGGGGGGCCAGAGCCCCTCTCCAGCCCTGCCGCCCCCTCCTCCAGCCATCCCACACCTGCAGGTCTCCGCTCTCGCCCCTCACCGTGGCATCAAGCCTGGCCGGCGCATAAGAAGCAGAACTGCTCCGACAGCTCAGCCACCTCTCTTACCTGGAGCAGGGCTGGGAATAGCAGCAGCATCCCGGACTGGGAAGCCAGGGGAAGCTGGGGGGGGCGTGGGGGGGATGATGCCGGGGCCGGACGCTTCCTCACCTGTAAATGGGCCCGAACTGCTGGAACTTGCGAGCCATGATGTGATGGACGTTGTGCAAGCCGCCCTCCTGCCAGAAGCGGTAGAGGTTGAGCCAGCCGGCTCTCCAGTCACCGGGCAGTTGGTTAAAAGGTTGAGGAGTTGATGGGCTGGGGGGAGAACGCAACGGGGTGGCGGCAGCCCCCCGAGTCGGGCAGCGTTCTCCGACTCGGACAAGGGGACATCCCCGCAAGGTGCCTGGCTTGGGAGCAGCACGGGCGAGCATGGGAGCGGGCGGCGGGAGTGGGAGGCGAGGGTGGCCTCCGCTTTTATCCCCCCCCCAGCTTGGCCATCGTTCAAGGCGAGGTGCTCCCGCCCCGCCTCCCCATGAGTCACGTCTGCTCCAGGGACGGACGGACAGACAGACGGGGACAAGCGCAGGGTGTTTCTCAGATGTTGGGGCATCCAAAAGGAGTTTGCAGAGAGCATCATCCTCTCCCAGCCTTGCCGAAAAGGGGTTCGGGTGGATCTCGAGTGGCATGGGGTGACAAGGGTGACACCCCGATAAAAGCGGGTGCTGTCGCTAGCACCGAAAGTGAAAAGCCGGCTGCTGAGGGGAGAAATGTTTCATCTGCAAAATAAATGATTAAAATGATCCAGGGGACAAAATAGCACGGTTCAGACTTGGCAAAGCTCAGCTGATGGGTCCCCGCGGGACGGGTCTCCTGCCCCAAAACATCGGCTGCCGTTTAGTGCAGGAACCCCAAACACCCCCCCCTGCCAGGAGGGAAAGGCTTTTTGGGGTGTCGTGGCCCCCATTGAGGCAGGGAGAAAAGCTCCTGCCCCCGAGCTGGGTGGCAGATGCCTTCCCTTGTCCCCAGGCCCAGTAACACCCACTGGTGACCAGTTAGCGATGGGGCGCGGGAGAGTTAACGGGGTCCCTGGGGTGTCCCTGGAGGGGGGGAAGGACTCCAGGCACGTCCCTGGGGGAGGCAGAGGAGCTCAGGGAGGGTCGTGCCGGGCTTATTCTGCTTTTAAACCTTCCCTATTTTTTTTTTTTTGCCGTTTTCCCCGGGGAACGGGGAGGAGGAACGAAGCAGCCAGGGATGCCCGAGGCGGAGGATGCTGAGCCGGGCTGCCACAACGGCGGCGGGCACCGGGGGGCGCGCCTGTCCCGTCTGCTGCCACCGGGCTGTGCCTGTCCGTCCCCCCGAGCCGGTACCTGCTGCCTGTCCCCCCCCCAGGGCTCCGTCCCCTCCCGCCCCACGGTCCCTGTCCCCCCCCAGGACACCTGATCTGTCCCCCTGTCCCAGCCACCCATCGCTCGTCCCAGCTGCCACCACCTGCATGAAGATGCCCACCCTGGGTGAGCATCCACCGGCTCGGCGCGTACCCCGGAGCAGCCCCCACAACTCGGGGACACGGTGGCACAGTGTCACTCCCGCTGTCCTTCACCCCTGCACCGTCACTGTCCTGAGTGGGACCTGGTGCCTCCCCTCCAGCCGCGGGAACGGGGTCAATCCGGAGCAGTTTGGCCATGGCGTGGGCCCAGGGGACACGGAGGGACACGCGGCTGAGCTCTGCCTGCTCCCCCGCATCTTCACGGGGTCCCACGCACGTCCCCCATGGGTCCCTGCCCTCCTCCCTCCATGCCCCCCCAACCCCGGGACGCGTCCAAATTTTCAGGGCATGGACATAGAGAAGAAAACGCGAGGGTTTGTCCCCCCTCCCTCCGACAGCCCCCGAGCGCGCTGCTCGCAGAGGAAACCGCCGGCTGCTGCGGTGGGCGCAGGAACCCCTGAGGTTGGGGGGGCGGGGGGGGGCTCTGATGGAAAGCGTGGGGGGCAGGAAGTGGGTCGGGGAGGTGTTTGGAAACCCTAGCATCATTTTTTTCCCCAGTCAGCAGAATTCAGTGTGGTCAGGGCTCTGACGGCTTTTGCCGATTGCCTCGTCCGTGACAAGCGACATGGGCGGCGTGGGGACAGGAAGAGGCTTTTCACCCCTTTCCGTGGGCAGCGGCTCTCCCACGAAGCCTCCGTGACGAGCAAATCCCCTAACTAATTTTGTTTGAACCGCAACAGAGGGTCTCTCCCCTCCCCAGTGCCTTTCTCCCCCGTGTCACCCATGCTGGGGACAAGGAGGGTCCCTCCAGTGGGATTTCCTCCTGCCGAGAGGTGACATCCGTGGGTGTCACGCTCTCGTTTTCCCCTTGTGGGATTTTCCTGGCGTCTATCACCTCCCGAACAAGCGAGGTGACTAACCCCCAGGTCCCGTCCCACCTTTCCCCTCCCCGTAAATCACACCTCGGAGATGCTGCCGAGAAACCCTCCAGCTTTCTGCTCCACGGCAGGAAACCCCGCTGAGCCCACGTCGCAGCCCCAACGCCAGCGAAACTCCAGCCTGCCTGGAAAATGCCCGTCCTCCACCTCATCGCTCGGGCACCTGGGCTTGGGAATGTCACGATCGTAGCGATTTATCGGAGGGAAAATGTTTTGGAGGAGCGGTTCATCCTTTCTGCATCTTGTCCCCACCGTCCCGAGCTGATGGGAACCGGCCGGGATGGGGCTGACTTCAACCAGGGTGATTTTAGCAATTTTTAGTGTGGGATTTTTTTGGGGTTTTTTTTTTTTTTTTTTGGAAGGGGGTGGAAATAAAAAGATTGCATTGCATCGCTGGGATGGAGAGCGGAGCAGTGATTTCATCCTGGGGTCTTCCCCTCTCGCCGCGTGAGCGCATCCATTCATCGCGAGCTTTCGGCTCCTGCCCACGAGCAGGCGATCGGGAAAATTTCAGTATTAAAATTTCTGCCCAGAAACTCCCCCCATGATTCAGTTCGAAGCTGGAGGGGGGGGGGAACCCCTCATTTTCATAATATTATATTCAAAAAGAGAAAACTTGCAGCTGCAAATAGACCGTAGCCGTGATCGAGCGGTTCTTGCCGGTGGGTTTCCCCCGGGAGCAGAGAGAAGGGGATGAATTGTTGGGGAGCAACCTCGATGCTCGAGGAGCTGCCGGGGGAACCCAGAGCAGCTCATCGGGAGGCCGGACACAGCCGGGACAAGTTTTAATCTGAAACGGGGATGATTCTAGCTCGGTTTTATTGTCCTGCTCCATTAAACCGAATCTCCTCTTACTGATTTATCGCGTGAAGTCCCGGGCCTAAAAAATCGCGGGGCTGACGGGGCTGGTTTTTGGGGTCTCCGCCGAGCTGGGACAGGGTATCTCATCCTGATGGGACGTGTCCTTCGGCCGCGATCGTCCCGCAGGGATCTCGGGGTGGAAATTCACGGCTGGAAGGGAAAAGCATTTGGGGAGGAGGAACGCGGCCACATGGGAGGAAGGCGCGTGGGTTTATCCCGAGTTTAACTTCCTCAGGAACATCTCCCGGGTCATCTCATTTCTAGTAAGCGGCCGCATTTCCCATTTGCGTTGCTCGCCACGGCCGGCGCCGACCTGCCTCGGTGGTGTAGCATCACCCACGCCATGTCCCCCGCGCGGACCCACGGACAAAAAGGAGCCCGGAGGCAAACACGGACAGACAGACACCTGCCCGAGGCTGGTTAAATCCTGAGATCCTCAGGGGAAAAAAAGAGGGGGGGGGAAAGCTGCAGGGCAGCAAAGAACCCCTGCAAACGGAGCTCTGCCGCATCACGGGTGGGAAAACCAGGTCGGATGAAGAGGAGGGAAGGGGCGAAGGCAGGCGGGAGCGAGTCGGGTGGGTGGGATGTTTCTGGGCACCCGATCCGGACGGATGAGCTCAGTTTGTGTCTCCCTTTTGCCATCCTGTCCCAGGGGAAGTGGGTGGTGATGCCGTCTGCACCGGACGGGATGGGCAGGACGGGCAGGACGCCCCGGGGGAGAGCCGGCCCCGGGGGTGACGGAGCGTGGGGTCAGCTCCAGCTCCAACTGCGGCTCAGACAGGACCGGGAAAAACAGTTTGTGCTGGGCAGGCTGAGCCTAGGATAAAGCACGAGATTAAAAAAAAACCCCAAAACACCAGGAGAGGGCTCAGACCGAGGATGAGGAGGATGGAAGATGTTGCCGAGATGCGGCAGCACCTCTCCATCCCCGAGATCTCAGCTCTCCTGAAATCAAGGATGAGCATCGGGGCATCCCGATTCCAGGCTCCAGCCAGCTCTGTCTGGGGTTGCTCCGTACCCCCATCCCGCCGGGAAAAGCTTCCCCCGGGGAGGGGACGCTATGGCTGGAGACAGCATCTCGAGTGAGCCTCCAAGGCCGCCGGTGAGGTCAGAGGCAGAAATAACCCCCCAAAACGACGCTGGGAAAAAATAAAACAAAATAAAGTAAACCCAAATGTTCTCAAAGCTTTTGTTCCAGGCGTGCGTTCCTCCATCCGGCAAGGCCGTCGCGGTACCCAGCCTTCCTGTACGTGTCGAGTCCCATCGAAACAAGGCTCCCAAAATAACTCCTCGAACAATGCGGCCGCAGTCAGGGCGAGGGTTGCGGCTTTTCCCCGCTCCCGAAGCCCGCGATAAACCTCGGTGCGTGTATTTGTTCAGCAGCCTGTGGTTCGCGGGTCATTGTATTCGTAGGAAACAGCCGGCGGCCAGGGGAAATACAGCCCAGAATAAACCATAGCCTGAAATGTTCGGGGTTTGCTGCTTTTTTTTTTGCTTTTTTTTTGCTTTTTTTTTTTTCCCCCCAGGAAATTTAACAAAAGGCTCCATCTTTTATCCTGCTTGGCCCCAGGGAGCGGGGACAAGGGCTGGGGAAGGAGATGCTGCTCCGGGGGGCGGGGGGGCCTCCACACTACGCAGGGACTCGAGGCTGTCCCTGTGATGCTCGGTCCTGCTTTTTGGGTAAGAAAATGGAGCCCGGACGGCCGAAATGACCCCAGCCCATCGCTTCCGACCCGCTCCCAGGGTGGTGGGGGGGGCGGTTCGGCATGGCATGGGTCCGAGGCCCCCCGCTCGCCTCTTTGCAGGGCACAGCGAAGCAC
This sequence comes from Grus americana, assembly GCF_028858705.1. Lineage (NCBI taxonomy): Eukaryota > Metazoa > Chordata > Aves > Gruiformes > Gruidae > Grus > Grus americana. The sequence continues at coordinate 3,233,880 of NC_072861.1, read as the reverse complement.
TTGGGCGTTTGAGGTTTTGGGGAGGGTTTTTAGAGCTTTGGGAATCCAGCGCTCGGTAGGAACGGAGCTGGAAACGCAAATATCTCAGCGTCTGCACGCAGCACCTGAGGGTTAACGCCTGGGCGCCGGGTTTCGCTCCCTTCCCGTCTCGGTTGAGCCCCCCCCCCCACGCCTCTTCCTGCCGCAGAAGTGGGGGGGCTGCCCAGCAATCACACTTCTATATTTTTTTTTTTAGCGCCACCGAACCCTGCCTGCCTTTCAGGCTCGTTTCTCTTTCTTTACGTCAAGATGCCGCTGGCGCATATGCTGCCGGCGGGAAGTTTTCTGCCAAACCCAGTGCTAAGAAAGAAATAAAGCAGGGGAGGCTTTCGCTTTCAGCTGCCAACTCTTCCTCCTGCGGATCAGGGACCTGCAAAACCATCTTGAAAATCCCGATTTGGGACCTCTAGGACAGGTCCCATCACCCCCCCCCCGATGCTTTGCAAAAGGAATTCGACAGCGCATTGCTGCAAACGGGGGCTGGAGCTCCGTGCAGGGGGAGTTCTTACCCCAAATCAATGCCTAAGTATTTCCGGACGCTACCTGCGGGAAGGGGCCTGGCAACGAGCGCTCAGAATAGCGCGCAGAAAGGCAGCTGGGCGCGGGTTCAAGAGGAAGCCGTGACCCTTTGAAAGCCCCGCGAAAGGGGGCCGAGCGCTGCGAGGGGGCTGCCGGGCTCTGGCGCCAGCTCTGCCTTTGTGCCAAGGGGCTTTGATGGAGGGTTTGAAAGAGAAGCAGGAGAGAACAATCTCTCCCCCTTTGTCAGCGTGTTTTAAAAGCATGAATTCCTATTCCCCGCTTCCCTCCGTTCCAAGCCTGGCCTTTTCCTCCTCCTCCCCCCAGCTGTCAACCATCAGCTCATTTTTTTCCCCTAAACCAGCAAATAAAGTTCAGCACCGCTCCTAAAATCCATCCCTGACGTCAAAGCATCGCCGTGCCCGCCCCAGCTCCCGGCAGAAGGTTACCGGGAGGGTTCCATACCCATGAGGACCCACCGCCGCTATTTCTATCCGTCTCTGCAGGCAGTGGGTGGCGGTAAAAAAAAATAATAAACCCTTCCTTGGGTTTTTCCAGTGGGAATTCGCCCGGTTTCTTGCTCCTGGAGGTACCAACCGGCGGCGGAAGCAGCAAAACCCAGGGCTGCTGCTGGAGAGGAGGGTAAGACATGGAAGAGGGTGGGGGGACGCCTTGGTTGTGGGTGAGGAAGGGCAGGGGAGACCCCCGCCACGGCAGCAGCAGCATCCTGCAGCTCCCGCTGAGAAACCCAGCACTCGCCTGCTCTTTTCCATTCTTTATTTCAACAATCACATTCTCACTTTGGTGTTTTTTTTGTTGGTTTTTTTTTTTTTGGTAGCTGTCGTGTTGTTGGTTTTTTTCTCCCTCTTTTCTAATTTGAGCTCATTTATCTATAATATTATAAAATTATACAAGTGCAGTAATCACCAGTCAATAATAAATAGGTATTTGTTAGTTCACAAAGTTAAAGTGCTTTGAGAAGGGATTTCAGAAGCTCTATCCTAGACTGAGGGTTGGTGGGGTTCTTGGAAATGTAGTGCAGTAGGAAGCTCTGGCCTGTTGTCCATAGTCTGCAGTCGTGAGAGGGACGTGGCATCTCTCCCCCTCGCCAAAAAAAAAAGAGCCCTCGGGCACTCCTGAGCGTCTCCGAGCAGGCACGAAGCAGGAGCTGTGCCGCTGTGACAGGTTAGAGGAAGCGTAAGATACTGTGCCCCCCCTCCCGTTACATGGCCCGAGGCTGGGGGCATTCCAGCGGGCAAGAGGGCTGGGAAAGGCTCGGCCGAGGCTCCGGATCGCCCCTCGCCCCCAGGCACGGGGACAGCATCCCCTTTTTCACAGTTTAGTCTTGCTCGGAGACCTCAAAGCCCAAGGGAATCAACCTTGGGCCTCCCTCTGTCCCCTCACTGCAAGGGAGAGGGAGGCTGATCTGCTCCGGGCGGCGGAGACAGCTCGCAGCCCCCCTCCCAGCCCGCGGGCATCGCCCTGAGATCGGCAGCCTGCCGCCGCTTGCCCTGAGGAAGCCGGGTCCCTCTCGCCGAGGAGAGGTGCTGGGAGCAGGGGCTGCCTGCTGCCCACAAATAAATGCCCTTAGCTGCCTGCAAAGGATTTGTGCGTTTAAAACTTCTTCCCAGGGCCTCCCCCGGGGTTTGGTTTGGGTTCTGCTTCCACCTTCCCTTCCCTGCACCCCAAATCTAGTCACCTTCCGAGGCTTTTCCATGCAAAATGCTAACTCGGTGCCTGCCCTTGCCTTGCAGGTTTCCAGCCCTAGTTTCCCTGATCTCCCTCCCGTGTCAAAGCCAGCTGTAAAAAAAACCCCACCACAACTGCCAAACCAAAAATCAATAAACCGAACCCTAAAACCCTTCCAGAGCCCAATTCTCCAGCCTAGAAGGGGACTCATATGTGACCCCGGGAGCGTTCCAGCTGCTTGCCAACCCAAACAGACATTAGCCACTGAAAACTTGGGAGGCATCAGTCCCTGTGCTCTCTCTCTCTCGAGCGAAGCACAGATCAACCACTTAGAAAGATAAAGGGCTGGCTCCTCTTCTTCATCACATGCACATTCCCAAAGAGAGGAGTCATCGTGCCCCAGGATCAGTGCATGCACGTCGTCGTGGCAGAAGTCCGCACCCTGGGTGGGCTCAGGCCGATAACCGGTACAGAGCTACTGGCGTGGGCTCGGGGAGAGGCCGACACCGCTCCCCTTCTCTGCGCCCCTGGGTACGGCGAACGTCCCCTGCGCGTTAGGCTACCCCCTTCCCTCCCCGTCCCCAAACCCTGCTCCATCTTGGCCTTGCAGTCGCTCCTTCCTCACCACAACTCTTCCACCAAGGCCGCAGATGGAGGGATTGCTGCCCAGGAGCCCTTTCGGGACAAGTCAAAGAATAAAGTCCAAGGAATGAGAAAGAGAACGGGGATCTCGCCTCAGGAGCCGGGACAGCAAGTGCAGGAAGAGCAGCAGTAGCCAGGATGGTGGGAACACAGTCCTGTCTTGTTCAGTGGAAGAGTTCCACCAAAATCACCATCAGGAGCAGCTGGAGCCAAGAGCCAAACGTCATGGTGGCCTGACCCTTCTGGGGCATGAACCTGAACTGGTTCACCAAGCGTTCCTTCACCAGAGCCTGCTTGAAGCCATCCTCCTCCGAGACGCAGACATAGTGGCCGTAGTGAACGTGGCTCACGTTCTGGATGAAGTGGAAGCAGTTCTGCTGGGGGTGGGTGGTGTTGCAGGTCTTGATGAGGCTGTTGTTGTGGTACCAGTTGTAGGTGGCATAGTGGGACTCGATGGGACAGTTGAGGTAGTAGCGGGAGAAAGGGACAACTGCGATGTTCTGGTAGTCATCCACTGGAAGAGATTGAGAAGGGGAGGGTGAGACAGGCATCTCCAGGAACCACAGATTCCCCCCCAAGTCTGGAGGGAAGAAGGGCTGGGTCCGTGGGGACACGTTACACAGGCATATAACGACAACGGCAGGACCTGACCCACGCCCGAGTGAAGTCCCCAGGATTCTTCTCCCTGGACATCAGCAACCGCAGAGTTTGAGCTCCCTCCCCCACTCCAAGCCGAGACTCGCTTGGTGCCTTGGTCTCATTAACAGTCTCGTCACGGTGATTCCCAGTTCCCCGGCGATGAGTTGCAACACCTTCCACAACCCGTACCAAGACCCGAGAATCAGCTACCCTGCCCCAAGCATCCCCTGGACACATGACCTACAGCTCAAAACCTTCACATACCTTCTTTAACATCCCCCTTTTGGCATTTTTCTTGCCACGGGTCCAGGTTCAGGTTCTGGCGCACCTCCCTAGCAGATGGGAATAAGCATTAACGTCAGGGAAGCGGCGCTTCAGGGCTAGGAAAGGAACTGCCCATAAAAAATGTGGTGGGTCAGATAGGGAAGGAAGTTTAAACACCTGTTATCTGGGTAAGGGAAAAAAAAAAACCCCACACCCCCACGTAGGAGGTTGCTGGAGGACAAACACGAGACTCAGCAACTCATCACAATCAAGTGCTCTACACAGCGCCCCAACCAGCAGAGCTACACCATTTCTAACAGCAAAAAAGCAGCTGCGTGCTCCAAACCCGTCGAGCGCTCCCTCCCCAGAGCAGGGGTGCTGCGGGAGGGACAGATCCCTGCAGAGGCACCGTTTTTGGGGACAGCACAGACGTCTGTGCCCTTACTGCCGGGACACGACGGGCTCATTTCTCTCTGTGACGGGAAGATGGGATCAAACCCACGCGCGGCCCTGGCTGGGAAGGGGAATACTGAGGGTCTGGGTATTTCTCACGTGGAAACAACCGGCTGAAGGTGATGGAGAAACAAGCTGTCGGCGCCACGTACCGGTTTAGATAAACGGACTGACAACTCCCATTGAACCACCCGCAGTACGGGTCCCTCGCCAGCAAGCAGCTGTCACAGTTGTTGCGATACAGCCTGCACATGTCCATGGGTATCTCCACGACTTTTTTTGTTGAGCCGACGTAGAGCATCGCCTGCAGGAGGGAAACAGAGGGGCTGATCATCTTGGCATTGCATCACGGTGTCACCCTGCGGAGTGTCTAGCACTTCTGCAGCTTCACTGTGATACCGAGGGGGAATTTCACCAGTGGGGTTGGTAGGTCTCCGGGCAATGCAGTCCCACGTCCCTATCGTGGGATGAGCAGCCATCCTTCCTCCACCAGCCCTGGGTATCAATCGGTTTGCTCCATCGGTGACAGCAGCATTGTCACCTCCAGGACGGAGCACCAGCGCTGTCTGACAGCTCATCTGCTGGACAACGAGAGGGGAAACTGCGGGGGAAGGAGAACACTGTGCTGGGATTTGGCCCAGGGAGCAAGCAGCCTCATTCTTCCCTCGCCTCCAGACGAGAGGAGGTGTCCGAAAAGCTCCGTTGCCCACTGACCACTGCAAGCTCACCCAGAGGCTACCTCCAGATCCAGGGGCTGTCATTAAAGCATCTGTCCCTGCCTAACCTGCTGCCTGCTTTTAAAGCTACAACCCCACTGTTTTCCTTTCTACGGAGCAAGCAGAGACTCACCCTCTCGTGGTCCAGGATCATGGACTGGATCGGGTCCTTCTTTGGGAAGACCTGGAGCTCCATGATGTTCTGCACCCCGCCCGGCAGCTCCACGATCTTGTGGATGGATCCCTTGTCTAGAAAAAAAAAATAAAGTAGAGCCCTGATGAAGCCGGCTGAGAGCAGAAAGGCAAAGCAGAGGGGCTGCAGGCAGGGGTGGGGAAGCCAGGCAGAGAACCAGCAGACAATACTTGCTCTGCAGAGCCAGGCTTGACTGGATTCCTAAAACCAGCCACCCAGAGAAGACAGGACCCTTCCTGCTTGCTCTGCTAGGAAATCGCCCCCGGACAGTAGCGTTTCCCACAGCAGTTGTCATCCTCCCAGCCAAAGAGCCACGAGGAACTCATTTCCCATCGCCCTTCGGGACCCGGCTGCGCCTGTGCTTTGATCAGCTGCGCTGTAACGGCCTCCGCAAGAAAAACCAACCGCTCTCCAGCTCCGCTTTGATCACTGGCCTGTTCTTGCGTGAGCCTCATCTCACTGCTCGCCTCGGGCTGAAACTTGGGGTTTTGCCTTTCTGTTTTTCTAATTAAATTGACTCCCCTCCCCAGTTAAAGAACTCCAAACTGGTGATTTAAGAAAAAATGAGTCAGTTCGGTGGAGGGGTGGAAAGACAGGTGCTGAGGGAACAAGGAATCCTCATTGTTTACCCTCTTTTAGTACTTGCATGGTTTCCCCTTCCCAAACAGTCGCTCCCTTCTCCGCCATCAAACCAGGGGAAGGTGACAGATGCGACCCCGGGTCAGGAAGGGATTAGGACCCCCCACCCAGGTGCTGGCTTTTGCCTCCATGCCCGCCCCAGCAAGGGTGGGCAGCTGCCCTGCCAAGCCCTGCATCTTGGAGCAAGCTCCCTGGCGGGACTCTGCAAGGCGTTACCTGCATTTAAGCTAAGGGTTTTGGCAAGATACGAACAATCTGAGCACGCGTGGGCCCTAATCCAACCCAGGCCACCTACTGAGAGCTGTCTGCAGCTTTGCTTTTTTTTTTTTTAATCACAGATTAGGAAACAAAAGCCCCAGGAAGTCCCTCCACAAGCACCAGCGAACAAATCCCAGCACAGTGCAGAAAAAGGGATGGGCACGGCTGCAGGGAGCAAACCTGGGGAGGTAGGCAAGACAAGAGAGGGAAGCGCTGGGTCAGACACCTTTGTACCTTCTGGAACGCAGGCAGCTGCCTGAGCTCACCAACTTTTGGCTCTCCATCCCCTTTCACCTGCAGCTGAATTGCCTTGGCCCAGCTCTGCAGCATCTCTGGCTGCCCCAGGACCAGCAGCAGCTGTGATCAGCTGGCCGTGTCTCCAGCCGGCAGCGCTGGCCTCGCAGGAAATCCACGCTGCTGCGCTAGAGCGAGCAGGGACAGGAGATGACAGAGTGGGTCCCTTGGCAAAGGATTTCTGCTTGACTGTGTAAAGCTGCACCTGGGGAGAGCTGCGCTAGCCTGCACTTGCCCTACAAACACTTAGCTTGAGACCTACCACAGCCCAACTGGGTAAAATCCCATGCGCTGGGATTCTGCTTTCAGCCTGTCTTTGCCTATGCAGCCAAATTGGATGTATTTAGCCATACTGGGACTTGGCAGCTCTTTTCTGCTTGACAAACATATGCCAAGCTGGGAACACAGCCCCCTTCCTTCGCTCTGCGCTGGGGAGGGGGGTCTCGTCTGCTTTCCTTGCGTTCCCTGCCCTCGAGGGGAAAGCAAACTCCGGGGAAATCCAAAGGGAATTCTTCCCAATACCTGTTGCCAGATAAAGCACGTTGTAGCGGCGTCCGTCACTCGCAAAGACCTCGTGCACCCCGATCTTCTGGTAGCGGTGCTTGTTGTGGAATAAGGGGCTCTTAGTGGGGGAGAGGGGTTCCACCCGGTCCTCCACCTCCGGGTGGCTGTCGGCTATCTTGAAGGTCTCGCTCGGGGTGTGCTGTCCGGAGGAAACGCACTGCACCGAGAGGGGACAAAAGCCACCATCAGATGCATCGCTAGGGATGAGGCTCGAGGGCAGGAGAGCAAGGCAGGGCACAGCACGGATACCTCAGCCCCGAGGAGGATGTTCCTCCCTGCCCCTGCTCCTCAGCGGCGGGACCGTCCCCTCACCTGCCCCAGGGCAGGGACAAGCTCTCCCAGCCTCGGGAGGCCTCTCCACTTCACGCGAGCATCTTTCATCGCTCACTCACCTGCCCAGGCTTGATGTCTGGGTTGGGTCCGTTATAGCCTTTGAGTTTGGATGTCCGAAACACGTTGTCGATGTCCCCAAAGGAATAGACACAAACAGCAGAGCTTCCCCTGAGGACAACAAGACAAAGAGAGGGTCAGGAAGAGATGGGCCATCACCCCTACGCCGGGGACAGGGCTGCAGGCATCGCGCCTTCGCTGACCATGCCCACTCGGGCTGTTTTCTACTCACATGCCTGCCAGAGAGATTAAAGGGCTGAAAGAAAGGATCTGGCCCATGGGACAGGACATCCCCCCTGTTTTGCAAAGACCCTCACCAGGTGTTTGTGAAGAGCCCGTAGACTTTGGAGTGCCGCCAGTTATGCGCACGGACAAAGAAGACATCTTGCAACCAGTTGAAGTTGCCCTTGGTGACCGGGTCGACACAAATCAAGCTGGCCTTCAGGAAGGTGGTCCATTTGGAAGCAGAGAGCGAACTGGTTCCCCCTTTATCTTCCTGGGGGAGAGGGAAAGCAGGGAGTCAGGGTTTGGCAGAGAGGAACACAAGTTTTCCACCCCCTTGTCCAGTATCTTGGATGGATAATTGGGGGATGATTTGGAGGTATATTTGATGCTGGTCACTGAGACAATTGTGTACCTCTCTAATATCCCAGCGAGACAGAACAAGGATTTCTCTCCCCTGCAGGCAAGATGGGAGCCAGAGGATGGGAAGGCCAAAGGACATGGCCTCACCCCACAAACTCCATGGCAGAGGAAAGAATTGAGCCAGAGGGGCCAAATCGTGTGCCGGTAACACCAGGTGAGCTGGCATGTCCGTTTGCCACCCCACGACACTCTTGCCTCCCCGCCAGACACTGTTCTCATGGTACCTTACACAGCTGGGCCACTCGGGAGATGTTTCTAGGGGCCTCGGGACTCTTATCCGGGTTGTCTTCGCGAAAGAAGTAGTAAATCTTGTCCTGGTGAGGCTCTTCGTGCCTTAATGTGGTGGCTTTGACAAACTGAGGGTCTGAAAAGGGAAGTGGGCCATCAGAAAACCTTGGCCTGAACACACACGTTTCATCTGAAATCCAAACCAGCGTGCTCTGCCACTAACCGTTCACCCTCAGACACGATGAGGAAACACAAACACCAGCTGTGCTCCAGGCGAAGGACAGGTCCAGCCCATCCTCTCCACCCGACTGGTGCATGGCACTAACAACTGCTCTTCACGTGCCGCCTTCCCAGCGGGTTTCCCTTCCTCTCCCTCCTCTCCAACTCCACGCACCTGTTCCCTTGAAGGCCAAATCCCCGGAGGCCGGCAAAGCCTCGGCTGCTTAGCAGCAAAGGAAACCCGTTCTCCCTTCTTGCGCAGCAGAGCTATTATCGCAGAGGAAAGCTCCCTCGGTGGGAGCAAGCGGCGCTGTTGTTTGCGTTTGCTGCAGAAAACCCAGTGATGCTGTTCCTATTAAAACATCACCGCCATAAAGGGCATCCCTGGCAGCGTCCCTCCGGGCATCGTTAGCTGGCGTCCCCATGGCAGGGACTTCTGGGTAAGCACGGGATCAGCCTGGCGGCTCTGAGTCTCTCAGGTTTGTTTGCTGGTTGCCCCCTGCGGAAGTTCTGTTTTGCCCTGGTGTCATTTTGATTTGATTTTTCATTTGGCCAGGGGTTCAAGAACCTCCCATTTCCCAGTGTCCCTGGAGAGGCTTGGGGGAAGGCAACGTAATAAGCTCATGGAAATTGAGGAGGGTCCTTTCTATTCCCCACCCTGTCCCACGTGCAGCCCCGCGTGTTCCTGCCTCAAGGTCTCACCCTGGCTGGGGATTTGGAAAGAGTTACTGCCTGGTGTGGAAGTTGTTCTTCTTGTTTCCACCACTGCACAGCAGGCACCTTTACACAACCGTATCTCCTTCAGCATCTCACAGGGAACTTGCCACTTATTTCTCTCCATTTCCCTATCTCCTCACCCCAAGCAAGAGCAACTCCCTCATCAGTTGTTTTGCCCCAGAAGCAGAGAGGTGAAATTCCCCCAAGCTGGCAGCAAGAGAGCTGGGTCCCTCCTCACCGGCACCACAGATGAGGACAGCATCAGTCCTCTCCGCAGCTCTAGAGGTGACTGAACCCAAACAAGAAGCTCTGGAGCTACACCCCAGCTGGACAGAGTGGACATATCCCTCCAAGCTGTGCTGTGTACCTTCAGGATCTCCTCTGTACTTACTCTGCATCACTGTGTCGCTTGTATAGAGCTCTCCACCCCCTCTCACTCGACGGAAACGGGGTATCTTGCCATTCTGTTGGCTCTTCTTGATGGTGGAGTAGATGTCGTGACCTGTGGGATAGGAAGACTCATTTGTAGCGGGCTGTTTCCGGAGGGGCCAGAAGGGTTTGTGAGAAGAAAACAAAGAACCAAGAACTCTCTGGGCACAAGGACTGACAGAGATGGTGGATACAGGTCAAGAAACCCAGTCCTCACTGCCTAGCACTGAGCAGGCCTGGTGGGACTCCCCCAGTCCTTCTCCTCAAAGAGCAGCAGGGACGGATTCTTGCTCTCCCTCTGGGAAGGATCCTCATCTGTCCCTCTGCCAGGTCCAGAGCAGTGGAGCTACTGCAGGACCCTCCTCCCCTTCCCTTTCCATCGCACTCTACCCTCCTGCACAGAGACTGAACCCCCATACCCTGGACAGGAATAAACCACCTCATGCCGTGCTCTGTCCTAGAAGGCAAAAGCAAGAAGCACCAAGGCTAGAGCAGAGGGACGAAGCCCTCGGAGCAGCCTCAGGGTGCCCCGCTTTGTAACAGAGAGCCCAGCCTTCCCGCACAGCGCTACGACCGAAAACATGTGAGCAGTCAGACTTACCGTCAACGACGACGAGGGTATTCGAGTCAGGGGTGAAAGGAGCAATACCTCTCCCATCCCACGACGTGCTCTCTTTTTTCTGCGTCTGGGTGAGGATAGAAACAGTCCCTAAGTGTGATCAGTTCAAGGATATGATAAGCAGCCCGAGGGAGCTGGCGTTTGGGAATTTCAGAGGACTCTGAGGAGGTGGGGAAAGGGATGAAGGTTGCACAAAACAAAACAGCAATTGCTTTGCTCTGGTCCCATCGCAGGTAGCCACAACGTACCAAGTTCCAGCAGGTAGGAGCGCAGGCGCCGGTCCCACACACTAACATCCCGTCTCCATACTTCTCCACTAACGTAAGGTAATTTTTATTGTCCTCCTGCAAGGAAGAGGAGCATGAGCAGTTGCGAATGGCAGAGCAGAGTCCCACAGCTCCAAGCCCACAGCTGTATGAATTCCTAGCTTTTTCATGGGTCTTAAAACCACAGGAGGAAATCGGTATCGTCTCATCCGACCTCCTGCTCCACAGGCACTGGAGGTCTTCACCCAGAGAGAGCACATGAGGAGCAAACACAGTTCCTACCCCAGCTGTCCTCCAACCCTCACCCATCCAGCTGTTCCACCACAGGTAGGACCTACCAAACTCCCCGGCATCAAGCACTGTCCTTCATTTTTCACTGGGAAGTCTTCCTAGGATAAAAGAGAAAGCGATATGATTTAATTCCTTCCCTCTAAAAGCCAACTGAGGCGGGCTCAGCCCCGCACACTACACACGCTAGTCACTCTCTTCACAAGAGGCAAAGCAAGTGCGTCGGCGAGAAGGTCGTTAAGCTGCAACAGCGTTTGAAAACCCTTGGGGAGGCTGAGCTGGATCTCTCAGGTGATGAAGAAAAGCGGGGATGCAGGGCCAAAGCGGTAGGGATGACTGGCAGTCAGCCCGGGCCGCTCTCCGAAGGATTTTGGGAGAGGATCTGTCATTGCGGGGAACGCAATAGTGGGTGGTGGTGTCCGAGGGTTGGGACACAGGAACCACGCTGTTCCTGGGAACAGGAAGGGAAGTTTCTGGGTCCAAACTTCAGCAACCACCTTGTCTGAGAAGTAGACAAAGGGGTTATGAGCAAGCCAACTGGGGGGTTTTCCTGCTGTGTTAACTCTGTGCCCGGCCGATCCAGAACTTCCTGCTTTTGAGGAAAAACAGCCTGGGCTCCGACAATGGAAAGGGACAGGCACATAGCTTTTTCCCAGTGACATGAGTCTGAGCATCCCTTCTCACACTAAAAAAAAAAAAAAAAAAAAAGGGTCCCACACTGGAAAAATCCTCCCTCTAGGGCAGCAAAGGCCCCAGGAGGATTACAGCCTGGGAAGAACCCACCCACAACTAGCATAGGAGACTTCCCCCTTGCTACAGCCTTTCATCACGCTGACAATGCGGCTTCCCAGATGGATGGGGCAGGGACCCTTCCAGGCTTGACTTCGCTGCTGGCAGAGATACAGAGCAAGGTATCTAGCGTTTGGGCTGCGAGACGGACGCTGGACACTTTCTTCTAGGGCTCTGGAGCCATGCTCTTTAGCAAAACATCCTTACCGTGTAGTTCTCGTAGGTTGCAAAGTCGTAGTAATAAAGCTTTCCCTCTCCCCCGATATAGATGGCCGAGCTGTTCTCTTTATGGTAGAAGACCGGGTACTTCTCGCTCCTGGGAAACATATATTCTTTCGCACCTAGGAACAGCACAGGGAGACACGCGTCAGGGGAACCGCGGCCAATGTTGGAGAGCACCTGCAGCCAGCTCAGGCTGATCAACTCCCTTTTTCCCCTGTCCTCAGGTGCAGAACAATGAGAAAAACAAGGACACAGGGCTGGGGGCCCTCTGGGATGGCTGGTCCAGCGCCACGCAGGCAGGGAAAGGCAGCTCCCAGGCTGAGAGCTGACCTATTGTCCCCTTGGCCCCGGGGGGGACATGAGAGCTGTGCTCCTGCCTGGCTGGCAATGGAGGAGGAGGAAGGGAAACTTTGATGCAGGAGCTCTTGTAGGAGAGGAGAAGCTCAGAGATCCTCAGGACTGGCTCTGCAGCAGCCAGGTGAGTGCCTCCTGCCTCCCAGCTTTGAAACGCAGGGCTCCCTCCCCTCTCCGGCCATCCTCTGACAATCACTCCAGGTAACTGTCTGGCAGATTTGGCTCCTGAACCCTCTTGCATTTGACATGCCTGCAACTTTTTACATCCCGCTTTGGGACTCCGCACACGCTTAATTGGAGCTGTGAGTTCTTATCTGGTTGAACAGGAGAGGAGCTGCTGCGCTGCCTTGCAGCTGAGGGTCAACCTCCCCGTGCCCACGGTGCAGATCGTCTCCTACAGGCCAGCATCACACCTCTCCAGCCGCACTGTCAGCATCCTCCCCCCGAGGACCAGGAGGGATGGACAGGGCTTGGAGCTCCCAGGTCAGAGCACACACATGTCAGGGGAAGGGTGCAAAGCTGCAACTTGGCTCCGCACCCCAGACGTGAACGAGAAGTGAATTGCAAGACCATGTCACAACTGGTTGCTGCAGATGGGAAGTTTTCTGGGCCCAACCAGGAGAAAGAACTGCCTGTCCTCCCCTCTTTCCTTCCTCTTTCACCTTTCTGGCTTTTCCAGCTCCTCTTTCCTAAAAACATCCTCCCTTCCTCTCTGCGTTGCCCAACTCAGGCGTGGCAGGCTGACCCCGCACCACAGCGCTGCTGTGAGCCTCCTCCCCTGGGGATTTTTGCTGTCCCTCCATGGGGTCCGCTGGTCCTGCATCCCCTCCGGGATGGCGCGGGGCTCAGCTCCACGACAGGGTGCAACACACGTGGCACACATCCCCTGCTATAGTTTGCAGCAATGACACGAGAGGGATTGCTCCTCCGACGGAGAAAAGCCTCGGATCAGGGCTGACCTCTGCTCAGCGCGACAGGGCACTCTGTTTTCATCTCTTTCCCGTTCCCAAAGAAGAGGGGGGGCCCCTCTCTTGGCAAGTGCTGCCGCTCCCAGCAGACAGACAAAGGCTGCGTCCGCCTCAGGAGCTGGCTGCCTGCACAGACAGGCAATTAATCAGCGGCACGTGTCCCTCTCTATTTATAGGAGCACTTGGCAGGACAGGCAAAGGACGATCTTTGCACAGCCCAGCGCTCCCCCTATACCCAGAGGACACCGTGCAGGGGTCCCACCAAAGCTCCGCAGAGCCGAAAGTAAAAAAGATTTATTAGAGGTCGCTGGGCTACCGAATGACTGCTTGATTTGTGGCTTTTTTTCCTCTCCACTTCAGTACCAGCATCACCTCCTCGGGGTCTTTAAACCCCGCGGGGTTAAGCGGTACCCAGCCAGCAAGGCTTTCCCATCACCGGCCGCTGTTTCACAAGGGCACCTCAGCCGCCGGGGTACAGAAACCGTCGCTGCTCTCCAGCCCGCAGCTTCCCCCTAACGCAACACCTCCGGGCTGCCCTTCCCCTGCACCCCAAGACGGAGGCCGTGGGGCTGCACGGCAACGGCAGGGGGGTTTGGGGGGACCCCGCAGCCACGAAAGCCCAGCTGGATGACGGTCCCTGCCTGCTCTCTGTCCCCTCCCCAGCCCTACAGTCTCTTGTCAGTCCAAGGACTCAGAGAAACTCCTGAGCACGTGCTTTGTCTGCTGAAGAAGCTGGCAGCGAGTCTTTTCAGAGTGACTGCGCAACATTTGCCTAAGTGGCCCTACAAGCGGGAAGCCAGTCAGGCATGCCAACTAGCCCGGGAAATCTCAGCCACAGACTCAGCCTAAGCGTGCCAGGATGGACTAATCCTACCACACGGGAGCCCCCAAAGCCCTTCTCCCCCCATCCAGCTACCGCTGCCAGCACAACCCATCATTAACGTGCCACAAGCAGGTCTGGCCGGACTTCAGCAAACTTTGCTCTTGTTTTCAAACCTCCAGCCTAAATTTGCTGCTAATCCAGGAACGTATGCACCCGGAGCCATTCCCCACTCCTCTTCCTCCACCTCACCCTTTTGCCCACTTCAGCCCCACGCGATCCTATTACCTTTGGTTTCGTTTTGCGGTTGTTGGGTTTTTTTTTTTTTCTGCAAACACTACCTCTTTCTTAAGCTCAAGTTCTGAGACCTGTGCAAACCTGAAAGGACACAACTTCTCTTTGAATTCAGAAACAAACAAGCCCAAAACAATCACTTATTTATCCTACTGCTCCCCAGGGACTGCAGTGAATCACTAAATTGAGTAAACAGCTCTGCTGGCCAGGGCTCAGAGGCATGTTTGTGGCTTCAGCGTTGATTTAACTTGACCTGGAAAGGAGCTTTTTAAAGGTGTTTCCGTGAGTGGGGTGCCTCAGCCCTCTGGCTGACCTGCAAAGCTGGCCTTCAGTCCCCACTCTGCCTTAAACAGTTTGATCCCCTTTGCTTCTCATCCAGCAGCAATCAGGGGCGGGGGGAGCAACCCTGCACCCCCAGACTGGAGTATAAACAGCTTTATAAGGCAAGGATGAGGAGGCAGAGGGCATCTCATGGCCCTCGCTACATCCCTGAAGAAGGGGACGTGCCTCTCCTAGCAAGTCCAAGGCTACTTTTGATGCTTGCAAAGAAAGGCTGGCCCCCCTGGAAGGGGGAAGGCACTGACCCTGCCACCACCCTCCCTCTGAAATCAAGTCTGGAGCTTCAGAAGACACTGGGCAAATTTCCAGAGCACGGCTAACCCCGCCGAGCCCCTTTGCTTGGCATTTACTGCAAACCCCGCCGTCAGCACGCATATCAATGGCACAATTGTCAATTGAAATGCTAACCCCGGGTCCCGAGGAATAAATGGGAGAAAGAGAGGCTTTGTGCTTTGCAGGCGAGATGGGGAGCACTGCACCAGATTGAAGAAGAATAATATTAAACGAGGGAGAAGGAGGGAGCCCGGTGCATCTTGGAAGGATGCCTGAGGGGTGAGGTAATGGAGGAGGAGGGAAAGGAAGAGGGAGATGCTCTGGATGGCTCTCTGGCTCCCTTCGGGTCCAGGAGCTCCCCTCAGAAA
The DNA here is from genome assembly GCF_028858705.1 of Grus americana. Taxonomy (NCBI): domain Eukaryota; kingdom Metazoa; phylum Chordata; class Aves; order Gruiformes; family Gruidae; genus Grus; species Grus americana. The sequence goes on along the minus strand of NC_072861.1, from coordinate 3,218,746 downwards.
GGCACCCAGAGCCCGGGGAGAGCCTGGCCCTCCCCGGTACCACGGCAAGGTCCGGTTCCCAGAACATCCCAGAGCTTCGTGCAAGGGGGGAGCATGCCCCCCACCTCCACAACAGCTGTCCAACTCCAGAAGCAGCGTGGGCACGCAGCCTCATTGCGGGCAAACTCAATAACCCAGCTCTCATCCCGGCTGGAGGGCTGACTCAGCTACGGCGAGTCCTTCTCCCCTCCGCACTCCACCACTCCCCGGTCTGGCAGCTGGCTCCGGCATCCCAGACACTCAGCTTAGTCACCGGCTTGCACAGCTCCCAGCACCGGTAGCGGGGAAGTCTCCGCGGGTCTACAATTCACTGACGCTGGGGGAATGGATGCTTAGCTTTTGCTAAGCCGCCCGCACTCTCGCAAGCTCTCCCGCTGCTGCCGTAGGACGGGGACACGGGGCTGGGCCACCCACCAGAATCGCTAAGTGGCAAAACAGGATTTACGCTGGTACGGTGCCGAAGCTCGCCACCACGGCAAACGCAGCCAAGTCTCCGGCGCCGCCGTGCTCCCCGACGCCCAGGCAATCCACCCGGCAGCCCCGGGGACTCTTCTCGCTGTAACACGGTACAACGCTGTCAGTCGTTGCCATCACACGTCCTACCCTCCCCGGCACGCCGCCGATGACACCGCCACCTGCTCTGCTGCCTGTGGGTCCAACAGTGAGCACGCTTCCTGCCTGAATCACGGCACTGGCCGGATCCGTTCCTGGTCCCTTCCTTTTCCAATTTCTCATTTCCCAGGTTTTATTTCTTCCTTCCTTTTTGAATAGACTGAAAGGATTACGACCTTGCTAACAGCACGTTTCTGCTGCAATCCAACTGGGATTGGCTCTGATGGCAGAAGGAAACGCTGCCTTCTCGATGCTGAGACACAGACCAGGAGCCCTCATCCCCCAACAATGTGGCCTGGCCATGAGTCAGGGCTGACTCTGCGCTCCAGGCTCCTGCACATCACCCTGCTTTTGGGAACATGAGAGCCATCTCGATTCCATGACATCGATCCCTCTTCCGCTCCCCCCCAGCGCGTGCAGGATGCAGGACGAGCAGTCAAGCATGGGCAAATCAACTGATTTCCTTGAAAGGTCGGGAATGTGATTCAGGCACAATGCCTTAGTCACCCGCTTTGGAGTCAGGACCCCCACTCCCAGTTGACATCACTCCCCAGTACAGTTCCAGTTTCACTATTCCCCCAAGCGAAACAGGGAGAACAATCCCTGGATTTCCTACTTGCTTGGCCAGATACCAGCCCCAAGAGCCCCACCAGATGACAGTCGCCTCTCTAAGGGAAGCATGGGAAGTCAGAGCACCCACCCCAGACGGATGGAGACACCCCACGGAGCTGCCATGGGTCCCCTCCGTCCCTGGGAGAAGGTCTGGACTGAACCACACTGCTCCCATCCAAGAGCCACACGCCGTCTGTCTCCCCCGCTCCGCCATGGATGCCGGCAAGAAGCCAAGCTGCAATTTTTTCTCCTTTTTTTTTTTTTCAGATGATCTATAAATTCCCAAGTTGAGACATTTCAAAAGGAGGAATTATGCCTCCTGGGAGCTGCTGTGCTCATGGAGCAGCTAGGTTTTCCTTCCCCCGTGACTTTGCCCAAAGGGAGCAATGTGACACAAGGAAACCACAGTCGAGTCAGGGTGGTGCAGATCCTGCAACAACATGTTTTTTGGGGTTTTTTTTTTTTATAGGAACAATTTGTCTCTAGATGAGACTACCCAAGGAGGGACACTCTTGGGGGTTTGCTCTGACCTGCCATGGAATAACTGAAGGGCTGTGAACTGCAAAGTCTGCAACACGCCACCAGCCAACATGTCTTGTGGAAAGTTATAGACTTTGCGATAGGGGTTTCTGAGAAAGGGGTGAAAAGGCAGGAAACCACTTCTTTCTATATTGCTCATGATAAAACCTGGCCTGTTGTTCCTCCTTCCACTGGCTTACAACCCCAGCACGCTGCCGAGGGAATTAGCTGTACCCCTGGGAGCCGGGATCCTCACAGGCACCTCTCAGCGCTGGGGAAACGGAGGCAGAGGCTGAAGGATCACCCCTCGGTGCGCGGGGCAGACCCACACCCTTTTGGTTCAAACTATGCTCCAACATCAGTCATTTCTCAAAGAAAGCAAATGAAAAAAAGAGCAAAACCAGTACAGCCCCATCCCCTAAAGATTTCTAGCCCAGAGCCTTAAGAGCTCCCTCCAGAGCCCTCCCAGGGCCAAATATCATCCTTGTCCCCCTCTCACGCCCTCCCTATTCAGCTTGGCACGACGTAGCAGATTGGCAACAATAAGAAACCAGAAAGAGTGCTAAAAACATTTCTTGCTGAAGTGGGACCACAGCCACATGCTTTTCCTGTTCCTTCAAGCCTTGCATGCTCTCCTAGGGACCATGCAGCTCCCTGCCACAGGGAAAACCCTCAGCTCATGCCTGTGCCCACCCTGAGAGCCTTACATGGCATCCACGCTGCTTAAATCTCTCCTCTCCTTGCCTCGAGCAGGAAAACCAGTGATGAACCACACATATACTCATTGCTAATACCAACCACCAGAGTTTGAGAGCGCTCACCGGCTGTGACCAGCAGCTCTAAAAGGGCAGGGGTGGAAAAGCAGCCCAAACAAGCCCTGTTGCAGGCATCAGTCATCTCCTACGCATTTCATAACAGACACAGCCTCTCCCATCGGGGCAGGAAGGTCAAAGCCTTTGCTTTAGCCAGACACTCCCACGGATGCATCCCGAAAGCATGTGTGTGCTCAGAAAGGATAGAGTAAATAAAATGGTTTCCCAGTAAAGGCAAAGTGCTTTCTCATCAGCCCAGGGCAGGTAAAAGCCCTGATCGCAATTTTCCCATGCCTTCCATCCTGCAGGAAGCATTTACGGTTCGGTTCCCAAAAGCAGCACAGCTGAGAGCACAGGCTCGGGCTGTGCGCTGCTCCCCTTTTCATTTTCCATCCCTGACCATTGTCCTTCACACAGAGAACCGGCAAGCCCGGCATTGGGCAGCACAGGCAACCCGCAGGAGGTTGGAGAACATTGAGAGGGGACACGCAATCCTGAACCCTTTTGCTAAGGGGCCCATGCGCTTGTGGGAAACTCAGAAGACAGAGAGGTGTGAAAGCACAGAGCGGAGACGCGCAGCCGGGAAGCTAACACTACTCAAACCCAGACCTGATCGCCTTATACGTTTCATGCTTGTGTTTAATTTTAAGTTTACCGTAACGGGTTCAACCTGTTCGGTATTTCTCATCCTGTTTCCCCCCCAAAACAATTTAGAGAAAAGCAGTATTTAATCATCTGCCAAGAAACCTCACGCTATCTTTTCTCACAATCCCCCCTGCTTCCGACTCCCCCTAAGCACCCCTCCAAAGGAAAGGGCAAGGCCAAGGATACACCACTAACATCTACATCCTCTCCGTAGCAGGACTTTTCCACCCTCGGCCAAGCTCCATTCCCGGTTGCCACCATACACCGCCCGCTTGCCTTTTTCTTTGGCTTCTTCCCCAAGCGCTTCTGAAGACCCTGCCATCACGGGGTGCTCGTGCGGCTGCTTGCTGCTGCCCTCGAGAGATCCGTCTCTGCCATCAATAGCAAAGGTGATGCTCTGGAGCAGAGGAAACAATTCAGCCTGCATTATCGGGGATATACCCTACAAAAGCTCTCAGCCTGCGTGCAATCCAAACGCCTGGGAGGGCTGCACTAGCGCAGAGGAAAGAGTACACTCTAACTAGACAAATATGCTTTTTAGAGTTACACTACAGAAGGCAAATATTCTGGCACATTAATGATTCCCACTCTATTTCTGGTAAGCTCTGGAGCATCTTGGCAGCAGTATTCAGTGCAGGGATGAGCTGGGGCAGGAAAAAAGAGGGGGGGAAAAAAAATCCTCTAGGTTTGGTAACTCAGCTGCTGGGTATAGGCATGCCTGCTCAAAAGCTCTTCTGAGAGCTATGCAGCTTATATCCCCTTCGCTCAGGGCCTCCAGGCCAGAGCCAGCAGCGGTCCCAAACGCCCACTTAGCAAGCAACAAAAGAGACCCCTAACCTACAGCCGGGAAGGAACGAGCCTTGAATTCAAAGCCTCTGCAATCAGGCAGGGCTTCGCTTACCCTCCGAAGGCTCCAACCAGAGCGGTTCACCCTCCGGAAAAGACAGGTTTCTCCTTTTTAAACACAAAATGACTGTGTGACAGGCACGGCAGCGTCTTCTATGCGTGCTAATACATTACTGATATCCCCTGCCCGCTCGCCCCCCCCAAAATTATGCAGCACTGAAGCCTGTGCCTCTGCAAGATGAGTCCAGAGCCTTTGATTTCACGTGCAGCAAGGCTTGTCATCTAGCAGGTACATTTTTCCCTACCGGCCCTGAAGCCAGGCTGCGGGCTGCACCCTACGGATTGCGGGTGCTAAATTTAGAGCCAGGTTTTGTTACTTTCCAAAAAGGCGTTCTCTGTAATGACGGTCCCGAGCTGTGCCGTGTTCCTGCTGAAAGCTGGGGAACTTTGGGCTGTGATTATGGTATTTTATTATACGGTCACTGGAACAACAGCAGGACAACAAAAGGATGCTTTTAGCAGAAGAGCTGCGATCTGGAGAGCACGGCTACCCCTCCCACTAGAAAGATCAGTTTCCAGAGACTGATTTATCTTAAAAAGCCTTCCAGAATAAAAATTACCCTGAGCACCTCTATGAAAATCCACCAGCAAAACAGCCGCTTTACCTTTTAGCTTAATTGGCAGCCATCTCCCACCTCCCTACAGCTCAGAAACCCTTCTCAGGCTTCTTGCCCTCTTCTCCCAGCCCAGGGGTGACTAGCCAGGAGGTGGGATGCAGGGTAAGGGGACCTGTGCAGTCCCCCACGGAGCCTCCAGCCTCTGCAGAGGTTTAAAGGTGGGAAGAAAGATCTGCAGCTCTGGAACGAGAACAAAGTTTCGGTTCCCTACAGAAAACAGAAGAGATTATGCCCACAGCAAGGGGACTTTCTCACTAGATTAGGAAGGGCCCTGTCATGCTCTTTGCAGCCCTCCTACCTGCTGCTGTAGGTGAACCACCTCTGTAACGAGTATCAGCTAGGTCTCAGCCCTGCAGCCTTCCCAGCATCCCCTTTCTGCCCGCTTGACCCCCACCAGCAAGAACACACAATATCCATTCTTCTCACATCCATCTTTGGCTGCAGCACCGCATTACTCAGACTTGGAAAGCCAAACCACCGCGTTACATTTGAAAACAAGACACTCAGACTTTCCAAAACTTCTGTTATCCAAAATACAAGCAAACCCCTTGGCCACAGTGGCTGTGAACAGCCAAAGGGCAGGTGTCTGGCTGGGACTGGTCACGCATTCCTCAAGGAAACTCCTGCAGCTCCTTAAACTTGCAATGCCCTCTCCCTCCCAGTCCACACATGCCTGATAATGGAGAACAATTTAAGCCAAGTGGGTAATTAGATGTGGAGTCATCGCTGCAGGAGGATGCCAACACCAGTTAACAGGGTTCAAACTGGGGACTGAAGAGTTAGAGCACTACAGAACCGGCGCTGTCATTGAGGGCAATAGTAGGTTTATTATACAAAGCCTGTTACTCCAGACTTAAGCTGCTCTAAAATTAGTAGAGATAGGAGATGCTTCCGCATCCAGCTCCTGTAGCACTCCTCCAGCATTTCTGTCACACCAGAAACCGGACGCAGTTAGACACAGCCTACTACAGCGGGTGGAGCTGGGATTGAAAAGAAAAGAGTGCCCAACAGGAGGAACAAGTCCTATTCTTGGAGCAACCGGGAATAGCTGCACATCATAGGATGTAGCTCAACAGGAGAGAGCTGACTGCAAAACAAGCAATTTCCTCTCTCCAACTCACCTTCCAGCCTTTTTCTGGATACAAGCTTCTTTAAAAAGCATCTTGTACTCAGTACTTAGATTTAGTTTGTACTCAGGCTAAGATTTAGTTTGTCCTGCTATAAGGCACCAAGACAGACAGCATCAACTACAGAAAACCTTCCCAGGCCAAATTTTCTGCAATTTTGATTCTGATTCAGCCTGAGGACCAGCACAGAGCTGGGCAGTGGGTCAGCAATTTGAATCTGACTCCTCTTTCCCAGCCCCGAGCATTTGAGTGAAGCAGCCACAACTTTTATTAGTTCGTCCACGCTTATTTTTCTGTCGTGCTCTTGCAACAGGAGGTGGTTGTGATTCACTCACTTGGTTTGTTTGGTTTGGTTTTTCTTTTTTCAATCTGCACAGAGCAAAAAATATTTTCAACCAACATTTTATGATACCAGCATCACCCACCCTGTGAAAATGAGCCGTCTGCAGAAAATAGCGTTTGCTGGGAAAGTGAGAAGCTTTCTCCTGGGAATGTTGATGCTCCGAGAGCTTCATGCAAAACTGTCCTACAAAGATGTTTCACACCCGTGGGGCCGTGGCTCCTAAGAAAAGTACCACCGTCACTGAGGAGTAAAAGCTGGTGCCAGCACCACAAGCTCTCATTTTGCCACAACTCCCAAGCAGCACAGGTTCAGCCTCATCTCTGGTCAGCTCTCCTCCTCCTTTGCTAGCTAACACAGCACCAGTGGGCATGAAGAGCTCCTAGAAGAGCTCTTACAGCACTTGGAGGTGCTTGCTGGCACAGTTTTCCCACAGCAAGGAGAGGCAGCTGAGCTTGGCAGTGTGCGCAATTTCCGGGAATTGCCATTTTGACTCCCCCCCGCCGTGACCTACAGCAGGCTAGAGTCAGGTTACCCAGTCGAGGCAGCCAAGGTCAAGTGTATAGTCTTTGTCCCCTGTGGGACGTGCTTATCTCCTGAGAGCCACACACCAGCTCAGAACCTGTCCCCTCCAGCTTCCAGCCTCGTCTGTTAATGAGAAAGAGGGGAATAATTAAACATTCAGACCCCATCCCTACCCCAAGGTGTGAATGGAGCTGTGAATTTGTCTCAGGTCTACACACGTGCGAGTAAACAGGGACAAGACCACCTTAAGCACGGCAGTAGCTAAAAATGATTCCTGTTCTGCACCAAAGGCTACAGGAGCCTGACCCAGCCTTCAGGCTCCTTTTGTTGTCCTCACTGCACTCCCGATGCTCGGTGACTTTCCGGTCATGAGACAGCCAGCCTGGGATGTCACCCTCCCGCTCCGTACAGAGGGGCTGGATCTGCCCGCTCTGTCACCTGGACAGCTCTGCCCAGCCCCGGGACACAGCGGTCTCCATCTCTACGGATGGATCAAAAGAGTAAACATGATATCTGTGCTGACAAGCAAAAGCTCAGCATGGGATGTGAACGCACCTTTTTCAAAGCAAAGCCCAGCTGGTCAGCGTTTAGTTAGAAAAATACATGGAGGCAGGGGGAGGACAGAAGTAAAAGGCTGAAGATAAGCAAGGCTGAAGCACTTGCTTCTGCACTAGCCCTGCTAAAGCTGAACTCACTCCCACTCTGCAAATCTCCACAAATAGGGAACTTGCCATATAAAGTCTTCCTTCGTTAGCACACTGGGGAGGGGAATAGCCAGAAAAGACTCTGAGCCGTCCATGTGCTGGTCAGCTGCAAAGGGGAAGAGGGGGAAAAAGCCCTCATCAGTAAAAAGGATCTTAAGCACTTTAAATATGACTAGTGGTCTGGAACTGACCTCAGCCCTTTGCTCCAAGTGTCTTTTCCCTAAGAGGAACAAATCCTGCAGAGTCAGATGTGCTTTTAAATAACTGCTTACGCAGTCAGACCCAGAACTGGTGCCACCTGTACCAGCTGCTGGGAGGGACCCCTCACCCTGCCTTCGGTGGCAAACGCTCCCAAAAGCACGTGTTGAAACATGTCTGGTCTTTAGGAAAAGCGTGCCCCTTCCTTACCCCCTCCTGCACCGTGCTGCGGCATCAGGGAGGGAAAACGAAGGCAGAACAGTGGCCGAGGCCTCGGGGCTGGCTTTATACGCGCTGCATTCACAGAAAGGCAGACCTGCAGAACACTGTGTTCCAGCCACCCACCGCCCTGGCCCGAGACCGCAAGCCCAAGTCCCCAGGACTGTGAAATCACTTAAATCCAAGAGCTCCAAGCACCGAGACAGGCCAATTCTGTTTCTTTGTCTTCAGATCTGACCTTGGGACCACGCCACCTAAGCCCAGCCACGTTTTTTTTTCCCAGCTCACAACGTCCCCTCGCCTATTTCTTGCTACGAAACCAGACGACAAGGGACCGTGGGGCAAAACAGCAGAGCAGCTCGGGCTGCCTGCAGTGAGGCCAGGGCTCTCTTCCCGGGTCTGGCTGGGTCAGCGCTGGCAAGGGGAGCAAGGCTGAGAGATGAAAGGGCAGGTGCAGCTTTGCCCAGCACCTATTTCCTCCTTTCCCCCCTCCCCGGCACCTTAGCCCAGGGAAGGATCCCACACACATACTCTTCCCTTCCGGAGAGACCCGAGCTCCGGCCAGCACCGGGAATCTCCTCCTTCACCTGCGAGGCTGTAACATACGTAAGTGTCTTTGCTGAGGCAGCCATACCTGGTGGTAGTGATGGGCTGTGGCGTGTAAGAAATTTAATTAGGTGAAGAGCTGCCAGCTCCTGCAGAGCCCAGGGCTGAGGCCAACGCTGCACCACCGCAAGCGCAGCTTGGCCCAGCCCCGGCACGAACACCCAGGCAAATGTCCCGCACCACTGCTCTTCTCCGTCCCGCTCCCAGCCTCCAGGGCCGGGGCTCGAGCCGCAAATCGAGCCCTGGAACACAGTAAAGCCCACAGCGAGAGACAAGCCTCTATTTGTGGATGCAAATAGCAGCAGTGTGCTGAACTGCAGGTTTTACTAAAGATGCTGCGTTTGCCTTTCACTGTGCCCGAGGCACTGGGGAAGTTAGCGGGCTCCCTGCCACCCACCATGTCCCCTTTGCCCCTGTCTCATTTCTTCACCCTCCTCCAGAGCCTCCTCTCCATCCTCCTCCTCACCCACAGACTCATTTCCTAAAGGGTAGAGGTTACACCAAGCCAAATGCAATCCGTTAAATAGGACACATGAGTGACTTTTAACGAGCGTGCCGCACAGCTACCTCCGATACCTCCCTCACTGAAATCCCTCGGCCTGTGTCCCAGCTAAGCTCTCAAAAAAAAAAAAAGAGAAACAGGGATAAGCACAAGCTGATCCCCTTGCAGGGAAGTATCCTAACACTAATTGCCTCTGATGTTTGTTGGTGCCAGATCCTCGCTGTGTACAACGCAGGGAAAGCCACCCTCTGCCAGATGCAGGGAAAGGCCAAATGACTGTACCGCATGTGCACGCCCAGCACAGCCCAGCGAGACAGGTGGAAATCAGCCGCCCGAGCCTGCTCTGGCCCCTCAGCACAGTTTTACTCCAGGACAGGCACTTCCAAACACTCCAGACCCCAGCAACTCAACTTTTGCCCTTCCTCCTCCCCTAAGCGGTGCAGGGGAAAAATCTAGAGAAATACGTGACCGATCCTCTGTTCAGTCTCGGGCTTTGTGCCTTCTCCCCCACCTCCATCCCCTTTTCTGAGCAGTTTCATTTCCCAGTGAATAAGAGAAATGACACAATACTATTTCAGAGCAACCTTTCGCTGCCCTCCCTGCCCATGTCTCTCCCCTTTGTGCGACGAGGGACGAGGCAGGCAGAGGCCACCTCCGAGCCACGCATCTATCGCCCTTCCCTCTGCTCCTGGCCCTTCATCCGCAGGCAGCCATGGGCCTGAGGAAGAAGGAGGAGGGCATAATAAATAACGGCAGAAGTATAACAGATGGTGCAGAATAAACCACGGGAAATTCGTGTCCTCTGAAGTTGTCAGCGAGTAGGAAACACAGAGGAGCTGTTGTACTGCAGAGCAGCATGAGATCCGCAGCTCTGCTGAACCCGCCGGCTTAGCCAAACACCAGAACCTCCGGGGAAAAGACGGGGTCTTTTGTTAAAGCCTCCCTGGAGGGTATCAATCAAAAAGCTTGGAAGACACATGATAAAAGCAGTAAACGTTAGTCTGCTCTTTTCAACACACGAAGCTCGGGCTGTGCTCTAAGCTTGCTCCTTGAAAACATTTCTTTGTTCAGTTTCTGCTAAGAGCAGATCTGATTCTAAGTCCTCGCGTGCCATTTCAGACATATATTTTCTCAGAGAACAGAGATCTTCTGCAAATATTTACTCACAGAACTCATTTGCAGCTAGCAGGGTAAGTACATCAGATCAATAAGAAAATTAACTGTATTGTGCAAACACTTCCCTGGGAGTTAGGGGAAACAGTTACTGTTTCAGGGCTTTTCAACAGCCTCTGATACACCCAGCTTGTAGGAAAATGTTTTTAGACTGTTACAAAGGAAAGGAGTTGGCAAGAAGAGGGATCTAAAAATTCATTTAAAAGCAATCAAGGAAACCAGAAGCCCCTTCCTGAGATCACAGGTGGTTTAGCTCATTTTAACAAGAGCCAAAAAGTCTTCCAAAAGAGACAAAAGAAATAAAAAAAAAAAAGACCAAAGCTTCTCAAAAGACAAGACCTAGGTAGAAAATACACGGTGCAGGAAGTAGCTGTCAGCTGCAGACACTGCTGCTGCTGCATCTCAAGGTTGCAGCCGACCGGGGACTTACCTTGCGGAGCTGTGATGATCCTGGGGTTCACCTTGCAGCGCCCCGCTGCCCACACGCCCAGCTGGCTGGCCCACAGGGCCACGAAGAGGCCAAGGAGTGATCTCCTATCCATTTCTACTTATTCGGCAAGCGGCGATCGTGAGCTTGTGAGACCGACAGCTGCATTGCTTCTATAAAAAAAGGGGTAGGCAGCACTCTGGACAGCCAATAGCTGTGGGGGTAGTCACACGGTGGGTGGGACTAGAGTTAGCTTTCAATTTTGACGAAATAAAAAAAAGCAATCTCAATTTAGCACTTGATCTTCAGGAGTTAGTACCTGCAGGCTTTGCTGGAATTTTTGGTCCTTTTTTTCCCACCCCCCCCCCAAGGGGAAGGTATGAGTCTGCTGGTTTTCTCACCTTCAGCCCCTTGAAAAGCTGCGGCCGACAAGCCTCGCGATCAACTTATCACAGAGACTTGTAAGAGGAATATTAAGGTCGATACGAATGAAATAAGAATGAAAACGTGTGCGCCAGAACACACACGAAGCAACAACAGACCGAGGGCACAGAGACCGATAACAAAGGACGCCGCTCCCGGTTGCTTCAATAGAGGGACGTGTCGAGGCCAGAAAGCTGCGCTCGGATAACACGGCAGCAGGAACAGCTCACTAACAGAAGACAGCGGGAGGATGCGGCAAGGCTGCAGCATCTCTCGTGTGCCGGCCCTATTCCTGCTAGTGCTACAATTAGCTATTAGCAAAGGGTTACTCCTAGCAAAATAAAACCTTCCCCAAAAACTCATTC